>NC_089851.1:24394469-24436969 GCF_036373705.1 Amia ocellicauda
ACATTTATTTTACCATTACAGTTCAAGAAGAATGAACAGCAAAGACTATTGCAGAAAACGCATCACAAGCATCCTTCTGTGGCCACGGAATAAAATGACTTCTGTTTATTAAACCTCTCGGAATAAAGGTCTGTCCCTCTCAGCAGTGGCTTCCTGGTGAGACTGAAGATTCGCAACTTAATTCTTAATGAGAGCCATTCAAAACGTGGAATAGTATTGTCTCTATGGAGCACCGTGCACTAAAATAGGCTTATGCTGTTATAAACTAGGATATCTCAACAAGGGTTCAATCAGCAGACATAATATTAAGTCACATTGCTGCATGAGAGGCGGCTTGAATCTGATCTTTGCTAAAAAAAAAAATATATCAGCTTGGAAGAGAGGCTGTATTCCTAGTCTGTGAAAGGGGGTGGTAGTCGTAATATATAGGTTGCGGGAAATATGATTTTCAATACAAACAAAGGGGGGAAAAATGTAATACCTAAGATCACTGATAAACAGACCTTTCTTTCCCCAACTCCCAATTCCCCTGGATTAAGACTGAAAGGAAAATAGTCTTTCTACCTCTCAGGTGCTAACCAGGGTCAGCATGTCTTTCTTTATTAATTGCAGTGAAGAACCACGGTGTTCCTAAAGTCATTTCTTTGTGCTCCCCAAAATGGAGAGCAGCGGGTCTGCAGCGCGATCGTAGAATGAGTCCCCAGAGGAGCGTAGATGCAATCCGCAGTGTTCATCTCTGGATATGGCTCATTGAAAGCCCAGAGCTTCAGACATTCACTTAATTAAAAACTGATATGAATAATTCCTCAGGGGTAGTCTGCATAAGGAAAGCACCCAAAGCAGGAATTCCCAAATTAAAAAAAAAAATCTTCAAGGTTTTCTTGGTGGTTTAACACAAAGGCAAGTGTATCCTCTTGGTGCAGACTTATATTATTAAGAAAGTTCAATAAACCTCTTGAGTTTGAGGTCGATAAGCTAAAGCTACGGTACAAGGGGGAAAGCAGCTAACACTAGCGCCTTGACACCAATCATAAGCATAACCATATTTGCCAGTTAGGAATATAAATGCTAGGCAAAAAATGGATTGCGTGTTTTAAATATTTATTAGGTACTTTCAAGCCACCTCAAGGAGTTGACCTTCCCAAAATGTACGATGTTGGCCACAGTGACTTTTTAAAGTGTGTACACACGAGTGAGCGCTGCGTTTTGTTGTTTTCTGAATGCAGCCCCTGTGCACTCTGGGGGCCTGGGTTCCAAGCCTTGTTACATATTTTGAGTACATGTCTGCAGATAAAATTATGGAATTTTATTACCAAGGCGTTAATGAGGCTTGGCTTTGTGCCTCATAAAGTTCCTAAGGTGGTGATCAACCACTCCCCCTGTTGTCTCTTAATGCTTAAATAATTCAGTCATTTTTTATATATGTTTTTCGATAGTGAAAATAAATGTAGTCACAAAAGATTAGCACTGTCATCAAATTCTAGACAGAAGAAAGTCTTTTTAAAATCGACTTAGCTTGAAATTTCTGGCATTGAATGTTCAGTAGTTTATCAGAATTAGACCAGAATTAGAGTGAGAAACGGAGAGAAAGGTTGATAGATGTATTTAATTTTTTTGTGGAAAAACTAACAACATACTGTTAATGTATGTGGGTTAATTCATGCCCCAGATTATATAATAAGCACTTTCTTAAAAAAGTTATTTTAGCTTCAGTGCAACCCAATCATAATTTTGAACCACCTGACTCTTTGTTTTGACACAGGATCCTTCCTGTATTATACCACATCTGTACTGATTTGTTTTATATTTTATCTGGGGCCGGGTCAGTGTTTTAACATGGTCTAACACTCATTTATATATTAATATTATATACTGTTTTATATTCTCCTTACTGTTGAACATATTTCATTTTTTATTGCCTTATAGACTATATATACACATATGTTTATGTGCGTGTGTATATATATACATATATATATATATATATATATATATATATATATATATATACATACACATACACACGCACATTAGAAAAGGCTATATGAACAGATACATTTATATAAATAACTTTGTAGCATTACTATTAATACAAAAGTAGAGAGATATGAAATTGTGTTGATAATATTGCATGAACTCCTGTTTCAAGAAACTAATTGCATGTTGTTTTTTGTACATTACTTCAACGTAAGCATCCATTACAGCTTGTAAATATCCGTACAATAAAGGTTTGTCAAGACTCTGTAATTTTAGTTTATTATGCTTTCATTTATTTCAAAAATATTCTATACTTTGTTATAATTTATTCATCTTTATTTATTTATCTTTGCTACAGAACAGTTTACAATTCGTTGACATTCCTTAGAGAACACTAGTGTTTTATAAACTGTATATTCACCTAATAATGTTGACTGCAGTCCAAAATTGCAATATAAAAAGCAGTTCCATGCAGCACTACTTTGGAAGATAATGTTCAGAAATCTGAACATTATTTAGTTTCATTGTATAATATATTTGGTTGATATTTTTGTTGTAAGGCCTTAATGAACAGTAGCGGACGTTTCTGTATATTGTCATCAAATTATTTTAATCAAATACAAATTGTATATATATATTTTTAAATTCAACTGTGAAGTTTATGATATATTATGAAAAAAAGTGACAGCCAGGAGGTGCAGAATTCAAAAGTACCCTGTCTGAAGTGTTGATTGAAGATGGCTCATTCTGACTCTATATATTCCAGTAATTTTCTCAGTATTTAAAAAACACATAAATAAGAACATTATTCTTATGCTACCCTCTCCATTCCCTCATTTTAATTAAGAGCCTGCCATGTTTGTTTGTTTTCTAGCATTCTAGATCTCAGTTTTTAAAGAATAAGACATTTTATAATGTTGCCTCCACTACAGAGCACTGAAACTCTTCCTTCAGAAATAACCAGTTAATTTGTAAACATGTGGGCAAAGAACTGGAGCTTCCATCCCAAACTATAATAAAATGCATGGGAATCATAAACAGTAAACATGATGATGATATTGATAATGATGAATATTATTAAAGATTACAGGGTAGATGCAGTTAATATTGATATACTGTGTTGGTGGATTATTGTATGTTATAGCATTTAACATTCTTTTTTTAATCCGTACAACTAAGATGTAGGTATAGGTATGCAGAAAAAGCTGCATTTTGTTCTATTGCAAACCATGAATTCTCAATTATAGGCCGAAAGAGAATGTTTATAAAGTAGATGTGAAAAGAGTTACATTGTTTAGTTTCTTTAATTTAGAGTATACAATGTGTTCTCACAATGAGTCTACTTAGCAGCTTGAAAATGTAACTGAAGTTTTAACTATATTTGACAATGCTTTGCCTTTAATTTTAAACTCATGGTGCACTGCTTTGTGGTAAATTAATATGAATAGCTTTGAACTGAATCCGTGTCTATGGAATTAAAATTTTAATTATTTTCAAGTCCATCAAACTGTGATGAATTTCTCATTAGTATCATGATACAAATCGAATCTTGGCTTGTGTATTGTGTATCACCACACCCCACTGGCAGGATCATTTAAAGTGAACCCCTCCTCAAATTATGTGAAATACTTTCAGGATTCAAAGCATATCACAAGATCAAATGAAGTGAAAGGAGACGCTTTACCTGTCTCTCTGTACTGCTTGTGTATGTCTTGAAGCTCCTGATTCAGCTGCTGTATTTCGGTCCTCAAAGTGAGATTTTCTTTCTGTTTTTGACTTTTGTCCTTCTGAATGCTCTGGATATCTCCTCTCAGGTCCTTGACCATGCTCTCAAGGTGCTCTACCTCAGACACTTTGCCTTTGATAGTCTCCCGCACTTGTAGAAGGTCAGATTCAGACATTTTCAGAAGGTCATCTCTTTTTCGTATTTCCTAACATAAAACCCACACATACACAGATAAAGAGAGATACATACATAGATACACACACAAAGAGCATAATATGTGCAAATATCATATATGTATAGCATGCATACTGAAGTACAGCTTCTAAACCATTAAAGTAATGTATTAAAACATTAATTCTTAAAGATTCTTCACAAAGCTTGCTAGACATTAATGATGTTAAATGTCAAACATACAAAACAATAAATACCACAGGTTACTTTTTTGATACCAGTAAGTTTCACAATTGTATATACTCTATTGAATGTGGTCCTCTTTTTTTTTTTTTTTCTGTAGACATATACATATATATATTTTGTTACACATACGGTCTCCCGACCACAAACCAATTAGGGAATATTTCAAATAAGGAATTAGTATGTATTATGAGAAAGGTGTCACATGCACTGACAACTATTGTATAATTGAATTTAAAGACCTGGAATGAGTTAAAATAAAGCTCTTCTAAATTAAGTGAGTTGGTGTACCTTTCTGCAAACATCATATATTACTTCCCCAGGTATTCATGAATGGCTGGCTTCTGTTGGCACAGTGCCACACCTCAATTCTCTATCATGTTCTATCATGTTTCCCTTAATTTGAATATTTAGTACCCTTTCATGTCTTAATTGCAGTAAATTGCACTCAGTTGGCACGATTTCTTGAAATTAATCCCAGAGTAATTTGTTTCTGTCAAGGAATCAAAGCCTTAGAGAATAATAGTAAATGTTATTACCGTTCAACATTTAAATGACTGTCTATATGTTTAAGTAAAATCTTTAATTATTCATAGAAACCTGTTTTGGTTTCGTAAGTCAGAAAAGTCACTATTATCAGGTCCTCACCTATCTTTCTTGTGATAAAGGAGTTATGTAGTCTCAATGCCTACAGTTGGGAATAAGCTTTGGTCCATAGTGCAGGAAAGATTTTGACAAAGATTTTAATTAATGTACAAATATTAGGACCTTAGCCTGTCAAAGCTCGCAATGAGTTTTTATGGGTCCTCACAACGTGTCACTAAAGCCTATTTTATTGTATTACTATTATTATTTTCCAGGTTGCTTACTGTGGCCACAAATTAAATTTAAAATCAAATTTAATTTAAAATTTAAATTCAAACTCACTGAAATAATTTCCAAAAAGTAACATAAATACAACTTAAGAGAATATGTTACAGTAAAGATAATAATAGTAATAATAGTAATAATAATAATAATAATAATAATAATAATAATCATCATCACAATAACAATAATAATGCTCTCATCTAAAGCTTCAAAGATAAACTCAAATTTAAAATAGCCATTTGACTTAATTAAATAATGTGTACACAAAAAAAGAAAAAGATAAAACTATATTGATCAACTGAAGTAAGAAGAACCTGTTAAAAACAGGACACTGTCAATGTAAAATGGCTTTAGACTGATCTCTTGAGTTTTATAAGTATTGATCAACGAGTACTGTATTATTGAGGTTAAATAGATCGGAGCTGTCCAGTTGTGCTGGGACAAGTAGACAGTTTGAAATGTTTATCAAATCAATCAGTGAACTCATTTTCAACCCCTGTTATATGCATAAGCATGCATATGTATGTATAATAATGACAATAATAATAATAATAATAATAATAATAATAATAATAATAATAATAATAATATGGTTGTGATTATTTGTGAATGTTTTGGAAAGCATGTTTGATTGTGTATGAAAACTGTTGCAGTTATGCAGGAACACACATACAAGCAGACATTACAAAATTATTGAGCTGCTGTCTGATTGAAATGATAACCTGGAGTCTGTCACACAGCAAAGCCATGCTACCCCTGAAGTGCTGATTTTCCACCGTGTGTTATCTCTCACTTTGTGATGGTTTAGCCTATATGCTAATCTTTTAGGATCCTATGCTGCAGGAAAGGACTGCTCTTTTGCATCTGTATCCATGAAATGCCTCACAAATCTTCCAAAGCTAGAGCTACCAGAGATCCCACTACTGTTGTGAACAATAAATACATAAATACATTTGTATATTGTGACTCACTTCATTAACATATTTCTTCTTAATTAATTGTTTAATTGTTAAGGTAAAATAATGGTTAACATTTTTTTTTTGGAAATATACAATAAAACTGACATTAAAACATGAAAAATGTTAAATATGACATTACAGAATACTCCTTGTATACAGTGGTGGAAAAAAGTATTTGATCCCCTGCTGATTTTGTACGTTTGCCCACTGACAAAGAAATGATCAGTATATAATTGTAATGGTAGGTGTATTTTAACAGTGAGAGACAGAATAACAACAAAAAAATCCAGAAAAATGCATTTCAAAAAAGTTATACATTGATTTGCATGTTAATGAGGGAAATAAGTATTTGACCCCTTCAACTTAGTACTTTGTGGCAAAACCCTTGTTGGCAATCACAGAGGTCAGACGTTTCTTGTAGTTGGCCACCAGGTTTGCACACATCTCAGGAGGGATTTTGTCCCACTACTCTTTGCAGATCCTCTCCAAGTCATTAAGGTTTCGAGGCTGACGTTTGGCAACTCGAACCTTCAGCTCCCTCCACAGATTTTCTATGGGATTAAGGTCTGGAGACTGGCTAGGCCACTCCAGGACCTTAATGTGCTTCTTCTTGAGCCACTCCTTTGTTGCCTTGGCTGTGTGTTTTGGGTCATTGCCATGCTGGAATACCCATCCACGACCCATTTTCAATGCCCTGGCTGAGGGAAGGAGGTTCTCACACAAGATTTGACGGTACATGGCCCCGTCCATCGTCCCTTTGATGCGGTGCAGTTGTCCTGTCCCCTTAGCAGAAAAACACCCCCAAAGCATAATGTTTCCACCTCCATGTTTGACGGTGGAGATGGTGTTCTTGGGGTCATTCCTCCTCCTCCAAACACGGTGAGTTGAGTTGATGCCAAAGAGCTCGATTTTGGTCTCATCTGACCACAACACTTTCACCCGGTTCTCCTCTGAATCATTCAGATGTTCATTGGCAAACTTCAGACGGGCCTGTACATGTGCTTTCTTGAGCAGGGGGACCTTGCGGGCGCTGCAGGATTTCAGTCCTTCACGGCGTAGTGTGTTACCAATTGTTTTCTTGGTGACTATGGTCCCAGCTGCCTTGAGATCATTAACAAGATCCTCCCATGTAGTCCTGGGCTGATTCCTCACCGTTCTCATGATCATTGAAACTCCACGAGGTGAGATCTTGCATGGAGCCCCAGACCGAGGGAGACTGACAGTTATTTTGTGTTTCTTCCATTTGCGAATAATCTCACCAACTGTTGTCACCTTCTCACCAAGCTGCTTGGCGATGGTCTTGTAGCCCATTCCAGCCTTGTGTAGGTCTACAATCTTGTCCCTGACATCCTTGGACAGCTCTTTGCTCTTGGCCATGGTGGAGAGTTTGGAATCTGATTGATTGATTGCTTCTGTGGACAGGTGTCTTTTATACAGGTAACGAGCTGAGATTAGGAGCAGTCCCTTTAAGAGAGTGCTCCTAATCTCAGCTCGTTACCTGTATAAAAGACACCTGAGAGCCAGAAATCTTGCTGATTGATAGGGGATCAAATACTTATTTCCCTCATTAACATGCAAATCAATGTATAACTTTTTTGAAATGCGTTTTTCTGGATTTTTTTGTTGTTATTCTGTCTCTCACTGTTAAAATACACCTACCATTAAAATTATAGACTGATCATTTCTTTGTCAGTGGTCAAACGTACAAAATCAGCAGGGGATCAAATACTTTTTTCCCTCACTGTAGATGACGATTGTATAATGATTCTCATGCTCTATTCTCAGACCGAATGATAAAGTCAGCAAAGGAAACAATCTTAATTTTAAATAAGGAAATATGGTTAGTATCAATATTATATTAATAACTACTGCTAAGTAGATCTCAGTAAATCTAGTTTAAGGTAGACAAGAGTGATAGTGTCATACCTTGTTCTCATGTATATGAGCAACTTTAAAAACACAAAAACTGTATGAGCTGTGATGTAATGTGTGCATTCACATGTATAGGTTTACACTTTCTGATAATAGCTGAATTTCAATCAAAGGCTTTGGAAAAGTAGATAATATTGCTATTTTTGTGTTTTTGTGTTTGTGGTATGTACGTAATTAAACTTATCTTCAAGGGGAATGAAAGGGGATGTAGGTGTGCATCACGGAGAACAAATAAAACCTTAATAAGTGGAGCTTTATGCTTTAGAATCATGATTAATGTCAAATATGGCCCTTTGCGATGCTCGGAGCATGATCAATTTTGAACGCAGTTTGAAAACAGTTCTTTCATCTCGTATCTTTTGTAGCCAATGCAGCTCATTAATTAATTAAAAGATTTCAAAATCCATGAAAGTTAAATACATTTGTTTTGGTCTATTTCTCTCTCTCTTAAACATACATATAAACCTTATGCAGAAGTTAATGTCGTTGTGTAATCTGTATAGGACTTGGTGTATCTTCCTTCTTCACCTATACACCCTGAACTGCTGTTCCAGACAGGTTTTGTTTAACAAAAGGAAGCACCATACCTGATCCTTTTGGGCACAGGCTTTCCTAGCATCTGTCAGGTCCATTTCCAGCTGAGAAATCTCTTGTTCCAGCTGGACTATGGCTACCTTGTGATCCTGGTGGGCAGAAGCTACATCCAGATGCAAAGACTGAAGGGTACGTTCTAATCTTTCAATCTCAAGAGTACACTTCTTCTGCTGTTCACTTGAACTAATGGCTTCAGCCTTCAGTCGCTGTATGGTCTTCTCACTCTCTGCATTCTTTTCAACCTTTTCATTGTATTGTTGTTTGACTAAAGCATGTTCCTGTTAATAGACAAAAATATGTTTACAAAATTGACAGAAGCCACCAGAAAGTGCAAAGCAATCGATAAACATGCATAGTAACACGTGATAACACTGATAGATAGAACAAAAAATGAAGAATAAATATGTATTAAGGAAAAAGAAATGTATTGAGAATCTGCAAGTTATTGTTCTTTTTTTTTTTTTTTGTAATTTGTAATATTTGTATTGGAATGGTAAAGAACTTCACTGGATTTTTTTTTTTAAACCCACAACTATATGTTGTTATCAGTCATGGTATACAAAAACTGCCATTAAAAAAAATCATATCACACTTACTTTGCATTTTACAGGTAATAAAAAAGGTAGATATAAGAAATTACTTTTGTTAAAACCAATATTATATTACAATGAGGACTGTAGTTTGGGGAAACAAATAATTGTATTTACAAATTGGAGAAGAATGGTACCTTTTGCAGTAGTTCACATTGCACCCGTTGAGCTTCGTGCTCCTCATTGGAGTAACTATGGCTGGTCTGATATGATGTGAGGTCAGATTGAAGTTGAAGAATTGTATTTTCTTGCTTTGCCATCTGTATGAGACAATTGTATCAACATGTAATTTATTAAAGACAATTTTTAGCGGCACACTTACAAGTACTTTGCACAATATTTGACTATAGAAATGTAAATTGAATAATACATGTATAAGGAAATTATTAATATCTGATGCTTTACCTTATATTTTAAAGATGTACCTAACTTAAATATGAAAGGGTATGTGCTTTGTCTTATCTTTTCACTCATTTTTCAACATATCTAAAGCTACAGGTACTGAGAATAATTCTGCTTTATATAATACATGTATCAATTTATTTTAAAGTGACAAAGTAGTGTGAAAACCTTTTGTCCTCTACTGCACATAAAATGTTGATATCAAACATGCATTACTGTTAATAACAAACTGTTTTCCTAACTGCCTAAGAAAATAACAGTGTAGTATTTTCTGCGTTCCGTGGCTCGCTGAAGCATCAAACTGTTAAAAAAATAATAATAAACCGCTCAACAAAGCCAAGAGATTCAAGCTTATTACTAAATGTAATAAAGTATAAAATACAGTCATTCTTCAAATCGGTAACTCTTTTATAACATACAAATTAAATTTTATTTGATTAAAATTACATTCCACCAGCCTGACCTTGTAGGCAGCAGTGAAGTTCATACAAATTAAATTTCTCTGTAATAAAAACATGATTCATTTGTTGCCAGACATGGTAAATATCTTCTAAAAGAGGCAAAGTCGATGTGACACCACTACTTCTTCATTCATTTTTGCCTTAGAAATGATTACATAAAGCAACAGACACTTTATTGTGATTCAGTGAAAGATCCAAAACATAAAAAATAACAGTAATAACATGCAAAGTGTTGTTGATTTAAGCTTAAAAGAAACTAAACTGAGAGTTCAACAAAACTACAAGATTTTATGTACTTGCTCATAGATTGTAAAAAAGTGTTGGTCCAGAAGGAGTAATAGCTGACCTCTTTGTGTAAGCTTTCCACTTCTTTCCCTAATTTCTCTATTAAACGTTCGCAGTCAAGGATGCGGTCATTGCTGTTATTTAGCTTATCCTGAGCTGCCTGTAGTTCCTCTGTTAGCTTGTCGATTGTCTCTTCGGAAGTGTCCATCTGGTTACACTTTTCCTCATAGCGATGCTTCAGGTTAAGTATTTCAGCTTTTAGGTTGCTGATCATTTCATGAGCTTCAAGGACCTGTCCATAAACAAATGCCCAAGCAAATATGTGTGTGAATAAGTAAAAAATCAGTAGTTATGAAACACACACAGATAAAATACCTGTTTGAAATATGTTTCTGTATTTAAAAAAGAGAGAGAGAAGTAGTGCATGAAGCAATTTGGATAATACTTGTTGGAATACAGAGCCATGCATAATATATCCAATTGGCTTTTGCATCTGTGAAAATCTAGAGCTCAAGTACCTTTGTGGTACTCTTTCCATCACCGATTCTACATATCAAATGTAAGGTTTCAAAATGTTAACCCAGTTTGTGACAACCCACAGATTTGGGCTAAGCACAATGCAGATCATGAATACATACATACAGAATAGTGCACATATATAAATATATAGTAAAAGACACATGCAACCATAGATGGACATCAAAAGACAACTGCAGATGCGTAAACAACTAGCCTACATTCGGATGACTTTGAACTCTTTCTGCTCATTTACATTAATAGTCTGGGTAATTATTCATTATTTTTGATTATTACATGTAGAAAAGTCAAGGCTACATTTACACACGTAAATACAGTAATGACAACAGCTTAACTCCAGGTTTATTCTTAAGCATTTTGTACCCATCATTAAACACCTTAGTCTTTACCAACATCATGGCTATCCCAGCCCTAACTGTATCTGACTGGAAAAAAACAACAAACAAACACATAAACTTAAACTTAGTTTATTCATTAACATATAAAAAGGGTCTAACATATTTACTGAAGATCACGGAGATATTCCAATTTTAATGCACAGCAACAAAGGACCACTGTGTTTTTAAAGTTAATTTAATTTCAAAGAAGCTTTATCAGGAGAGATCAAGGTCTATAAGGACAGTATTATAAGGTGACTGATGAATAAACAAAAAACTAAAAAGTAACTGAGCCATTGCAAACAAACAAGTGCTGGAGTGGCATTTATTTTTCAACCACCAGGTAGGAAAATGGATGGCAACAATTAAAACAACCTTTTCTGAGTTGAAGTACTCCTTTTGTACTATGTGAATAACAGTTCATTCTGTGGTGCAGATGTTTCAAGTCTTAGCACAATCAATAAACACATTCCTTATGGTTCAGAACTTACTAACAACGTTGCCACACTGTAAAGGTTAACATCAAGGAGGACTTAGATATCCATTAACCTGTTTTTCAATCTTTTCACTGTTTCAGTGGAAACAGACTTGTTACCCTTGCATATGACTTCAATTATAATTTCAATGTTTACAATTATAGAATAATTATTATGTATATTCAGTGAACAACTTGTGTACTTTAACATTAAAAAAATATGAAAATCAATGACAGATATGTATAATTAAGAAACAAAACTACAGTAACCCCAGGTGCAGGTGCCTGGAAACATGTCATGCCACAGTCAAAATAAATCTCTGAGGACCTCAGAAAAGCAGTTATTGATTCTTATCAGTCTAGAAAGGGTTAGAAAAAACATTTCTAAGGATCTGGAGCTCCACCAATCCAAGTTCAGACAGATAGTTTACAAATGGAGAAAATTCAAGACCACATTCACTCTACCCAGGACCGGCCATCCTGCCAACATTTCTACATGAGCACACCAGCAAATCTTCCAGGCAGTCACAAAGAACCCCAGAGTAACATCCAAAGATCTGGAGCCCACTCTCGCCTTGGCTCATGTGAGTGTTCATGACTCAACAATCAGAAAAAGATGGTGTTCAAGGAATGAAAGCCAGGAGGAAACCACTGCTCTCTAAAACATTACAGCCCTGAAGTTCACCAAAATACACTACAAATACAAAAAGGTGATCCACAAGACTTCTGGAACAATGTTCTATGGACAGACGAGTCAAACATCCCTCTATGTGAATAAGCCCCTCTAACCTAAGTACATATTACCTGGTTATTGGAGCCTTTGACTTCATCCTCCAGATTTTGAATTACTTCCTCTAGTTGCTGTACTTTTTCCATGCTAGTGTGATATTTTTGTTTGAAGATATCCGCCGTTGAGTCTAAAGTTTTTGCCACAGAGTTGCTGTCACTTAGTTTCACTCGGAGGTCATCGAGCTGGTGGCTTAAGAGTGACATTTCCATGCTTTTTTTTTTCATCATGTCTTCTCCTTTATGAACCTACAGGGTTTGCAATGGAATAGAAACATTAAAACTGGTGAGAGCAAGAATAAAAATATCAGACAAAGCATTTTATTCTACAGCCTTCATTTAAATCTGTCTACATAATGTGTCTCTGTCTCGCTAACAGAAAGTGGGTAGATTCAACCACTGCAGATTGTAGCTTCCCAAAATCTGTTGAAAGATGTAGGTAGCTACCAACTGAATACAATACAGATCATAACAGATGAGTACAATGAATAGAACATGGCTTAAAAACATGGGCTTTGTTATCACCATAATGAAGGGGTACATTTGATTTACCAAAGCTGATTAGCAAGGATTCATTTCAAATGAAACCCCATTCCTTGAAGGCATACTTAAGTTAAATGAATCTAAAGACAAATAAGTGATCTGCCAAGTAAATGTAAGTCTATGGAAGAGACACAGCTAAAAAGGTGTCTAATTGACTCCACACAAATTAAATGTCAGTTCTTAATAGACAGAAGACATAATAACTATTCACTTTATGTATCTATTTATGAAAAACAGAGGTGTCCAATCTCAAACACCCAATGACTGCAATAAACACAAATAAACTTTAGATATAAGCTATGGATGTTATCAAAGTAATTAATCCATATGAAAATTAAGTTAAATGTCTTTTATGTAATTTCTGTAAATCTGCATATTTCATTATAAGTTTATCTAAATTTTACATCAAAATGATTTAGAGCACTTTAAAAAAATATATCGATCTATCTGAGAAAATACAGAGAACATTTGCAATTTATAAACAATAAGCTTAATTATTCAATGTAAAAATATAAGGGATTAATAGTTAATAGTTTGGTGACACTACATTATGTAAACACGTATTAAAATAGGTCATGTCACTTTTTAGTGAGGTCAAGGCATTCAAAAAGTATTAATCACAGCTGTATTAAATTATAATTATGAGTAACATTATTATATATTTATGTATGTATGTATGTATGTGTTTTTCTCTGATAATCATCCTGATACTTAAGACTTTGAGTAACAAAGTACTGTTTTTGAAATGTGTATGGAAAGAAATTGGTCCAAACAGAACACAATGATATCACATTAATAGATTTAAAAATAATAATGATAAACTCACAACCATGTGAAACCCACTGAACAGCTGCACTTTTAAAAAATGCATTGAGATGCAAAACTCTTCTGCCAGCATAAACTGGTCAAAAACAAGAATAATATTCTTTTTGACCTGCATTCTGCATGCCTCAAAATCATGCTGAAATGGTTTGAAGAATTGTGGTCAGAAATCCGTCTGCATAAACAGTATGAAGCAATTTTAGATTAGCAGCACTACAGAGGTGGTCAGTACTATATAAGGTTTTGGTAACCTGAGGTTTTGTAAATCCGTCTATAAGATTGAAAATAAAATACTCTGCAGGTATATATCCACTTGGAATTCATGCAATGGCAAAAATAATACAATGTTGATCGTGTTATAAGGAAGCAACAGCCCTGAAAGACAGGAGCTTGCAGGTCTGTCTTAACAGAAAATATGTCCCTCTTCATGTCTAATTTATGATATAGAGCTTCAAGCTGGGATTTCAGCAGTCAAGGGAAGAAATTAGGGCGAAAGATTTCCTGGGTTAAATGGAAATCCAACACAGCTTTGGGTAGAAAAGTAAGATTAGTATGCAGTACTGCTTTATCCTCAAGAATCCTGACATAAGGAGGATCAATTACCAGTTCTTAGGGTTCACCCACTCTCCATTTTGAGGTCATAAAAGCTACAGAAAAAGTCAACTCATTGCCAAAGTATCTTCATAGGGCTTCTACACAGGGTTTAAATGGCTAACATCAGATTACTGTATACAATACGTAACCTCCATACAGAGTCTGAGGATTGTGTGCTAGGTTAACATTCATATAAGCACCAACACCAAAAACAGGAAGTACGTTTGACAGAAGCAAAGGATATTTGATGTCTAAAAAGTAATAAAAAATACTGAACTGCTAACAATACGAACCTAGAGATACCTGAGAAGCCAACGGAGTCACTGGTATGCAATGACCTCAGGTGACTTCTGCCCACCTTGCCCCAGCAGCACCCAGCCAATTATACGCCTCCACCTGTAGCATTGCTGGGATTCAAGACTAGTTCAATCCAGATTATAGGACACATCCGGCTTTTGGGGCCAAGGCTTTTACCAGATGTGCTACTTGGCAGCACAGGGCTCAGTTATGATAACTAAAGGAGTAACCACACAAAGCTTTTGCCTGAAAATACTGTATATTGTTATTTGTAACATTTTGTATTATTACTTATAGGCACAAAGGCAGTTGCATATTTATTTAACATTCACATCTGGATTTATTTTGCTAAATCAACTTTAAATTACTATTTACCAAGGGTGCGAATAATTATGGAAACTACACTTTTTGTAAGTATCATTAAGTTAATACTGATTATCTATCACATCAACATTAGTTCATTGCACCATTATGTTTTTAATGTATGTACATCGTGTATACATACACACACACATATATATATATAAAGTTCTACGAGATAGTACAGTCGTGTGAGTCTGTGTCAAACAAGATCATCACTAAACATGGAATGAAAAGTGAAAAGCAATCTTACTTGCTTGTAAATGTGATCTTTCAACATAATTAGGTTACTGAGGATATATGCAATCCTTCATTTAGTTGCTCAAAGTGTTCCTGTGTTTTTTTAACTATTACGTTTTATACATTTGTTTGTAATTGCTTAATTATTGTAACATGTTCTTCTTGTGACTATAATAAAAAACTTGTGGTCAAAACATCACTTTTTAATTCATCCATTCCAATAATGCAAAAATGCCTTTAGACCTGCAGAATGAGTGTTGTGTTCTTTTGATCTTTTCTATTTGCGTCTGTCACATGATGCATGATAATGTAATATATAATGACTTACTATTTGCCTTAAACTACCCTGTTGTCCTGTCTTGACCCAGTCTGTAAACAAGTCTATAGGACAAGCACAGTTTATTTCTTCTTGGAAAGTAAACCATGGAAACATTTTTGTCAGATTTTAAACCAAATCCAACATAAATTGGATATATCTCTGCTATTAGAACAACCTTCCAAGATATATGAACAAAACAAGCTGTTGCAATAATGTGTTAGCATCCATAGTTAATTACCTTGTTCAGGGCCTCCTGGTGTAAAGCCTCTGTATTATCTAACTTTTCCTTTAGTTGTCTCAACAGTGCCTTCTGTTCTTGTGCTTTACTGCAAGTCTCCTGTAGTTCTGCAGTTGCTAAATTAAGTTGTTTTTGCAGAAGCACAGATTTTTGGTTCCATCGTTCCATATCAGTGCTGTGTGATTGTTTAGCAGAATCAAGGTCAGACTGCAACTGTTCAATACTTTCTGTGTGATTCTTATCCTAACAGGGAAGAAAAGTAACTGTCAATGTACAGCAGACATCATAATGATTTCAGTATTGCTTTCAGTAGGCCTAATTATAAAAATCATGTTAAAACTTTGCAGATACCAAAGTACAGTACCATCCTTCAGGTATCATTCTTATTCATACATGGTCTGTGCTAAAGTGTTTTCTTTGTATACAGTGAGGGGAAAAAAGTATTTGATCCCCTGCTGATTTTATACGTTTGCCCACTGACAAAGAAATGATCAGTCTATAATTTTAATGGTAGGTGTATTTTAACAGTGAGAGACAGAATAACAACAAAACAATCCAGAAAAACGCATTTCAAAAAAGTTATACATTGATTTGCATGTTAATGAGGAAAATAAGTATTTGACCCCTTCGACTTAGTACTTGGTGGCAAAACCCTTGTTGGCAATCACAGAGGTCAGATGTTTCTTGTAGTTGGCCACCAGGTTTGCACACATCTCAGGAGGGATTTTGTCCCACTCCTCTTTGCAGATCCTCTCCAAGTCATTAAGGTTTCGAGGCTGACGATTGGCAACTCGAACCTTCAGCTCCCTCCACAGATTTCCTATGGGATTAAGGTCTGGAGACTGGCTAGGCCACTCCAGGACCTTAATGTGCTTCTTCTTGAGCCACTCCTTTGTTGCCTTGGCTGTGTGTTTTGGGTCATTGTCATGCTGGAATACCCATCCACTACCCATTTTCAATGCCCTGGCTGAGGGAAGGAGGTTCTCACACAAGATTTGATGGTACATGGTCCATCGTCCCTTTGATGTGGTGCAGTTGTCCTGTCCCCTTAGCAGAAAAACACCCCCAAAGCACAATGTTTCCACCTCCATGTTTGACGGTGGGGATGGTGTTCTTGGAGTCATTCCTCCTCCTCCAAACACGGCGAGTTGAGTTGATGCCAAAGAGCTTGATTTTGGTCTCATCTGACCACAACACTTTCACCCAGTTCTCCTCTGAATCATTCAGATGTTCATTGGCAAACTTCAGACGGGCCTGTACATGTGCTTTCTTGAGCAGGGGGACCTTGCAGGCGCTGCAGGATTCCAGTCCTTCACGGCGTAGTGTGTTACCAATTGTTTTCTTGGTGACTATGGTCCCAGCTGCCTTGAGATCATTAACAAGATCCTCCCGTGTAGTTCTGGGCTGATTCCTCACCGTTCTCATGATCATTGAAACTCCACGAGGTGAGATCTTGCATGGAGCCCCAGACCGAGGGAGACTTCCGCACCAACTGTTGTCACCTTCTCACCAAGCTGCTTGGCGATGGTCTTGTAGCCCATTCCAGCCTTGTGTAGGTCTACAATCTTGTCCCTGACATCCTTGGACAGCTCTTTGGTCTTGGCCATGGTGGAGAGTTTGGAATCTGATTGATTGATTGCTTCTGTGGACAGGTGTCTTTTATACAGGTAACGAGCTGAGATTAGGAGCACTCCCTTTAAGAGAGTGCTCCTAATCTCAGCTCGTTACCTGTATAAAAGACAGCTGGGAGCCAGAAATCTTGCTGATTGATAGGGGATCAAATACTTATTTCACTCATTAACATGCAAATCAATTTATAACTGTTTTTAAATGCGTTTTTCTGGATTTTTTTGTTGTTATTCTGTCTCTCACTGTTAAAATACACCTACCATTAAAATTATAGACTGATCATTTCTTTGTCAGTGGGCAAACGTACAAAATCAGCAGGGGATCAAATACTTTTTGTCTAAAACAAAATCCAAAGTAATAGAGTATAGCAGGATAGAAAATAAAATACAATTCATATTCATAAGTATTTTAAACAGAATGGTTAGTGAAACTGGTAATAAACACTTATTCTCATTTATTCAGTACCTAAATCATTAAATAAACTGGTCTTGTTGGGTGACTATAAACATCAATATTTCAGAACAGTTGCATCTTATTCAAAATAGTAGAATTAAACAGAGTTTTGAGGGAAACAAAGCTAAACCGTAATGAGAAATGCACTTCTTTCATAGTTAGCAAAAAAAGAGCATTGCTTTACCTGTTGTACTGCTATCTCACATTCATGTAGCAGGTGCTGTTTTTCCTTCTCTGCCTGGTTCAGACGGTCCTCGCACTCACAACATTTATCCCACAGCTCACGTACTTCACTCTGCAGGCATTTCAGCTTCTGATTAAGTCTGGTGACCTCAGACTCATGAAGGCCCAGCTGATGTATAAAATCAGGTTTATGCATTTCAAACAAACACATAGGCACAATATACCAAAGTTCAAAATCATCTGTATTCATAGCAAGGCTAAATATTGAAACTTATTCCACTTCTTCTAAACAGACTCTCATACATATTTCATATTCCAGTAAACAAATATCTAGCATGTTGTACCTTGAGGACCTGAGGATGCTTACCTCTTCCTGTGAGCCATGGTATTTCTCTGCTGTCATTTTCAGGTCAGTTTTAAGTTGCAAAATTATTTGATCTCGATTGTTCACCTGATTAGAGACAAAATACAAAAGGGAATAATAATAATAATAAACAAAGTGAAAGAGAAAAATGTTAAAATATAGTATTATAAGACAGACAAGATTTCTAATCAAATTAGAGCTGTCCCGTGGTTTATTAGCGGATACTTTGAAGAAAATAAAACAGCACATTTCTTACTTAGAGATTATTAACAAAAAATAAAGAAAAAGGTTTTTCAGCCTTTTAATTCAGTCTTTACAGAAGTGCGGTGCTCTTTTAAACCTCACAGGTCCTTCCCTGAATTATCTTGTACTGAGTCACACACACAGATATATATATGTATATATATATATATATATATATATATATATATATATATATATATAAATAATGCAGAATACAGTTGTTTTTTTCCTAATGTACCGGGCGCATTCTTTAAAGCTGGAACCATTAACATTGGGTTCAAATGGAAATATCCTTGCTGAAGAAGTATGCTGGCCTTTCCGCTATATGAAATGAAGGCATCATTAACTAACTGTTCCACCTATTTCAGTGTCCATGCACAATGAATCTGTAATTCTTTATATCACTTTCTATGACAAGGTATTAAGGTTTGCAGACATCTCCCCTATCAGACTAACAGTCTTTTTGCACTGAAAAGTTTATTCTGTAATTGGCTGCAAAAGAGGTGAGACAGCACAATCGATTAATTGTCCACGTTAGCAGTTGTTACACTTAGCTCTACAATCCAGATGGTACTTTTGAAATCTGTGGGCTGAAGGAATGCCATAAGTGCAACACTGTAATTCAAATAAGAAAATCTATTAAATACGATAATCACACCCTCTTAGATGAGTGTTCATCAGAATTATTTGATCTACCCTGCATACTGATTCATGTTGTTTGTGTTGAAGTGGGACTTGTTAAAGAATGAATACATTCCATATGTTTGCATAACTGAAAGCATTACTTTGGAATTGGCAATATCCATTATTTCCATGAATAAAGTGACAAAGCTGATAGAGATCTGATGCCTAGGTATACGCTGTGACAAAACTGAATGACTCAACCTGTGTTTGCTTGATGCACAACATTTGCCTAATAACAAACCATAGTGCAATCCCTTTGTATAAAAGGACATTCCTTGAGGAAAAGACTCCTATAAAAAAATCCCAGGTGAAAGTAACAGCTTGCAAGAAGTTGAAACACACTGTCAGAAGAAGATGCTCGTCCATTTCTGCAATGTGGAGATCAACTGAAATAAAATCAGCCAGAAGTTCTCAAGGATCTGTGTCATGTGAACCTTATGTCAGCCAAGGCATGATCTACAGAGTTTGGGGGCATTTCCATGATATTTGAATTGTTCTCCAGCTTCAAGGGCATGCTACAGAGTCAGCTACAGCAGAACATGACTATTATATGGTGTTGCATTGGGAATTACTAACATGTGAAGTTACATTTCAGCATAAACAATAGGGCACATAACTATAGCCTATGCCTGTATCTATCTGTATCTATAAACCAGAGCATCGGAGATAATATTAAACATGGAGTCAAGCAGCTTTGTTCACTTTACCAAGGCTTGACACACACAGAGAGGGAAAATGGTTATCGCCTCTAAAACCAGGTGGTTGTCTGTACACTAATAGCTTAATTACTGTTTGACCACACCCGGTTGACAACATTGCAGGTTAAACCCTGTTTTTTTTGTTTTTCTTTTGTAATGGCACCTGTACTTGTTCACTTATACTGTTGAGCATTTTGTGCTTTACTTCTATTATGTATTATTTCTGCTACCATATTATAAGTTTTGTCTTCATTATGTGGCTTTGTAACTCGATTGTTGAGCTTCATCTCAGATTCCTTAAACTTGCACACTGTGAAATTTTGCTTGATGAAATAATCTTTGACACTGTCATATGAAATACTGCACAGCCACATCTAACCCATCTTTGTAGCGGTGAACCTAATTGTGTGCATAGTTTTGTCAATGCATGTGTCAGTATCATTCATACCACCTTGCTAAACGTATATTAAACATATAATATTGTTTTATAAGGATAGTATTGCTGTATTTTTCTTTATTTGCATTGTTCATGAAAGATAACTAAAAAGTATTTCACTGTATTAACAGGTAAAATGACTGCTAAAGTATGGCTCAACCTACCTAACATTACCTACACTCGTATAATGCTATACGTAATTAACCTGTGTGTGTATATGTATACACGTGTGTAGTTTAATCTCTTAATCTGTTTTTATTGCAGTGCAGTTCCTTGTCTGAGGACACCTCATTATTTACAGAAGAATAGCTCTTGGCCCAGATTTGTAGTTCCTATTTGTTGCCAATAACTTTGTGCAGGCACATCTGTTTTTAGCTGGCTACATCCATCAGGTGTGAAAGTCCTGTTGCTGCCTCTTCATTGATGAATCAATGATGAAAACTGATGAAGGCCTTTTGTTTATTTATAATTGTATCTATATCATTATAATAGTTTGTGTGTTTATCTGCTTATTCAACACCATATTAATATTCTTTGTCCATGGTTTTCAGTGTTATGGAGAAAATGTTAATGTGCCAATTATTTCATTATTATTTGTATAAATGTACTAAAACAGTTCTCTTCATAGTATGAATTACTCAACTGAACAGACTCATCAATGAGCTTTTCAGACTTCATTATCTTCAAAAAGGCAGCTATTTTATATAGTAGAGTAAGATACAATACTAAAATATTATGAATTAATTAAAGCAGTAATTAATTATATAACACATTAGATGATCCTTATTGTGTGTGAAAAGTGGAAAGTCATAATGGTGTTTTTATTTATTAAATAGATTACTACAAAAAACCCTTTTCATATGCATTCCACTAAATTACATGACCAATCTTTCCGTCGAAGATTATATAAATAGACAGTATATTCCTCCTTTGTGCAAACAGACTCCCAACCCTAATCTGTGAACACTTCCCCATAAATTATGAGTGAGTCTGATAGTACACTGAGGGGGTTTGGAAATGTGCTCTGTTGCTAATTAAACTGCATTATGCAAGGGAATATAATTGTAAAATTGGTAAGAACTCTGGACTTCTAAAATAAATAATAAAAATTAAAAGTAAAATAAAATAAATGATGTACAGTTTGCAGAGTAGATTAATTTATACAATGAGGTGGCAGAGGCTTCAAACTGTGACAATGGAGTTTAATTTAGCACATAATGTATGATAATTAAGCATTTAAACCAAAAAACTAAACGTTTCCTGTGTGTCCTGGCCTGCCTGTACCTCTTGTTGTGCTGTTCTGTGTTTCTCCATGACAACCGCCAACTCCAGCTCGAGTTTTTTCTTTTCACTGTTCAGCTTGTTAATGTCCTGGGATTGCTCCTTTATTTGGTCTGTCAGCTGTACAGTCTCTTCCTTCAGCTTCTGCATAAGATTTTCCCTATGGAGCAACTGGAAACAGAAAACAAGGATGCAAGGCTCATTTCAAATCACTTAACCCCCTCTTTCAAATTTAACAAAAGTGGAGGAAATAGCTAGTTTGTACTTCTGCTCGGGCATTGGCCTGAATTTGAAAAAATAAACCTGCTAAAAATGACAAACACAACAATGTTTAATGATCAATCTTTTAAATAAAATGTGAAAAAAGCTGTCAAAGTAAATTAAGCATAGCTGATAAGCATTTTTATGTGATTATCAGCTTTGTAATTAAATACTATGACTGGATCATTTTGAATAGATTTCTATGACAGATTTTGTGGACTGTAAGTATTTTACTCAAGTCTATTCAATTAATACTTTTTTTGGAATACAATTGTTTCTGTTAGTCTCTTCCGGTTTTCCCTTTTCATTTATGACAAATAATAGGTAAGTCCCTCATTGCTAATATTCAGCTGAATATTGCTAAGAAGCCTGTAACTCAAAAAGGCTTTTTTTAATAGATCAGATGGTTGTGCAAGTTTGAATGTGATGCAGTATTAGCGAAAAATGTATCACAGGACCCTGTGGGAAAGCCATACAAACAAACAACAATAAAACATCTTATGGGTAATGCTATTAAACACAATAGGCATTATTATTTGTTTGTTTTACTCGCATCATATAACAACAGCAATTAAACAGCTGAAAGCACTAAAATAAAACATTAACCATAGATTTATAACTGTACCAGAATACTTTTTAAAAATGCTAGTATGAAGCAGACTGACTTTTGTTTAGTGATTTTGAATCTTCTTCTTACAGTATCTCACTATAAGCTGCATATAGACCTTTGTTTTCCACATATTAAGATATTTTTCATTTTGAACCCTTCAACCTTACCTCATTGTAACATTCAGAGTACTGGTTTTGAGCAGCTAACAGTTCCTTTTGTAGGACTCCCAACTTGTTTTCTTTCTTGTGAATCTATAAAGAAACCATTAAGTGCTGTTAGCATTAATATTATTACTGGCAATACCAGTTTTATACCCATCAGTACCAATACAAAGAGGGGAAGAAAACTTTAAAATGTGAACAGTTTATGAATGTCAATTTTCAAATGTCCTGTGTGCTAAACGGTTTCACAAAGCTTCTCAAGTGTTGATGTCCCAATATTTGCATTCCATGCCATGTAGGGCAAAATAACTTATTTTGTTTCATTTCTACCTATTCTCTTTTTTGAACATAATCACCATTATGTACAGCAGAATATTTCTTTACTTTGGTAAGTGCCGGGGAAAACAATTTAGTTATGACAGGTAATATATAAAGTTTTCTATTGTGGGTGGTGAATGCTAAAGCATAAACAACTTGTTTATATTTTCCCACTGAATGGAATTTTTTTTTTTTTTTTTTTTTTTTGTTGTTACTGGTTTTATGGTCATGGCTGTCTAATAAGCCACTTTATATGCTGCAAGTTTATCTCTGGTTTCAATAACATCTTCAATCTTCTGTTTTTAGAATGAGAGTCAGTTTCTTTAAATGAGATATTAGTTTCAATCAGCACATGGGGTGAATGAACCGTTTAGAAAAGATCTCGCCATAGTTGCACCCTTTGCAACATGAAAGGCTCTTATTTCCCCATTTTCTAAACACAGAAAAATGTATCCCTGCAATTCCGAATATTGAATGTCTTATGGAAAGTGAAAGGTCATTTGTAACTGTCCACAGGATTGATGGAGTTAAGATAGCTCCTTGACCTTCACCCTGCACTCATGAAGAACAGTCTCAGATGACAGAGCATCAGGCAAGTTTACAGAGAATGTCCTTACTTATTCTAGATTGCATTTCTGGTTTGTTCGTTTGTGTGTCACATAAATGTATGTCAAGATTTAATTACCCCAAGTCTTCCTTCATTAAACAGTAAACTGTCATCTAATACTGCCTGCCAATGTCTGCAATTTGCACTAATTCAAGGATTTTTGTCTGCTTTTTGCCATCCTTTTAGAAACGATATTCTGGAATAATTGCTTTTGTGGCCTATGCAAACAATGTCAAGGTCAATCTTAACCGAACCTTAATGTTTTCATGTTACTCATCTGCCTGTTACTGATGCCCTCACTTTACTGCAACTTGGCCCCATTTCACATTCTAGCTTTAAGCAGCAGAGAAACAAAACACTGATTGTAACTCAGCTGATAATTGATAGCAATAAAGATTAGGACAAAATACAATTTGCTGAATGCTGTTAGGTCACTTATTAAAAGCAATAAAGCTTTCCCATTCTTTCCAATTCATTCAGCATTAAACCTAAAAATATGCTTTTTTTGCATCCTCCTTTCCTGCTGCATTACAGGTTTTTATCTTGTTTAATGTGCGTGAATTTATAGGAAGACACAAAAAAAGTATCCCTCCACTGAAATATGTCTACAAGCACTGAAAAAATCAGGAAAGAGTTGATATTGAAGTGAAAGATGGTAATCTCTTTTCAAGAAGGACTGCTTGTATTTATTTATGTTTTAATAACACGCATATATGCTGTAAAACAGAAATTGTTGTAATATAATCACACATTCTATTAAACACCAAAGAATTCACTCATATTTTTAACAAGAATTAATTCCAAAGATATGAACTGGGCATTTTTTCTGTGATGAGAGACTGTATGGTACCCAAGAAAAGCTCTTTGATACTTGGATTATTTTGCCAGTGGCCAAGAAAGCAGTTAATATGTTTCACAGACTGCATCAAAAGCTCTTGAGAGAACTGTATCATATCTGTACTGCATAATGTCTTTGTGTTTGTACATTTTACGCATACATAATATATCATGCTATACCCTTCCCTAGCACACTTAACAGGCTCATTGTAGCATCAGTTCAGAGAATTGACATAAGAAGTGCTGCGCTTCACAGTGAGTAACACTGAAAAGATGAACAGAAATACAAAATAAATAAATTAAAAACATGATTTATGATTCATCCAGAGAAAAACTCAAAATTAACACATTGTACTTATTAAACATTAAATCTACCTCTTTCTCACTAAACTAGATGTATTTTATGTTGTGTAACTGTCAAATACTTCCTAATACAAAAAATGCATTATTATTAAGAACAATAATAATATTAATATTCCACTTTGGATTTAAAGATTATACACTGTAACTGGCCATATTATTATCAATAATAATACTAACAATACTTTTGAATATATACAGCCAGTCACAGTGTGTAATTCCATTAATCCCAAGTTAAATCAAGATAGATTCAAGAGGTTAAACATTGTTTGTTTTAAACTTAATTTCTTTTTTTTTTTTTTTGGGGGGGGGGGGGGGGGTGAGGTATTTGTATTTGTTTTGTACTTGTTGCTTTCGATGGATGCTTTAATGATGACCACACAAGTAGTGTGTACAAACAGAATCAGTTTGTTATATTCATCATAGTTTCAATATGTTTCACCCCGATGAGTGAGTTCTGCAGGAATGGGTTTGTACAAGAAACTAATAATCTAATCAGCCAAGCAAACCATAACAATAATGTTTATCTGGTAATATGGCACCACTGTGGAGCATTCCTGATCCTGTTAGGCAGGTGAAATATCCCAGATCTGAGCCAGCCAAAGATACAGTTTTGGGGCTCATCCCACAGGACAGCTGGAGGCAGTTGCTGCATGAGAGACCCCAATCTGGATGGTTTGTGTAAATGTGTCTCATTGCGCAGTTAACACTATGGTGGCACTCAGGAGATTATAAAAATAAGTAAATACATAATTAAATATATAATAAGCAAATATTCCAACACAAATTGTTGTCATGATAAACCTCAAAGTTTGCATCCTCACATTTTGATATTGAGAGTTTGAGATGCAGAAACTGGCAGTCAGTAAAAGTGTATGCTGGTTTAAATCACAGGCTTAGTTTAAATCTAACATAGATCATAAATTGAACGGCTTTTGTGTTTAGCCTGGACTGTACTAGACAGTAGTCCACAAAGTCTGTTCAGAACGTAGCCCAGTCTGGCAGTTTTAAAGAACTAAATGACAGGAGGTACTGAGATGCGCTTGTAGAGCTATGAATGGAATCCGTCATGGTGACCGCTGGCTTTGTGCCCGACTGCAGTCAGTGCCATTGTCCCTCTCCCTCCATGCACACCAAGTTCACAAGCACTAATTGTTTTTTAGTTTGTTGGGTTTGTTGGTTTTGGTTTGTGTCTTCTGTAGAGAGTCTAACCAAACAAAACATGTTGGTATTTGATGTGTCGCAATATTGTAGCATTAGGTAAAATAGTTTATTCTGAAAAAAGGTCTCGCTTTTAAATAACTTACTTAATATGTAAAGCTATTTGGCAGACAAAATCTATTAGCATAAAGAAAAATAACCTTTGAGGGAAAAAAAAGGAACACTGTAATTGGGTCTTGAAATGTTAAAGCAATAAATAACCGCAAAGACTTTGCATTAACATAAACACAGAAACATGGAAGAAATTATTTAAAATGAAAACTTTCAACTTATTTGTTCAGCTGCACTAATGTTTGGAAAGTCAGGAACAAAACCTATTATTGTTCAATGTATTTTTTACAGGAAATAGACAGTGGCAAAGTTACAGTAGTTCAACATATGAGATCAGAGAGACAGTTTTTACAGTAAACCAAATCCAGATGTTGAAGAGACACAGGACCCTTACAGAAATTAATAGCTATGTTGTTTGCTTAGCAAATCTGAAGATAGAAGTTAGATGGATTAATTAAAGGCAACCACGCACAGCCCAGTTTGATCATCTTTCTCCTTTATTACATTTATGTCATAACAAATATTTGTTTGAGTAGTGATAATATGGCTTTTAAAAAGGAGAAAAAAGAATCACAGAAAATATGATCACTAAAGAATTTGTCCAAAATATGAAATGTGAAAAGCCAATGCGTTTTCTATTAATCTCTCTTTTGTCATGAAATTTGCCTGAACACTCTGATGTGAATTATATTACAGCAAAAAACTATATAGTTTTAAAGCTTCTTCTGCTACAGCCCAGAATGCCTTTTATCAACATTTTTTGCTTCAGAAAACTGCGTAAATACAGTGTTCGCCCACCAGATCTTTACACAGCCACATTTAAAGAGCACTGTTGTTTTCCTCACATAAATAAGTGTGGTAATAAAATCCAGTAAGTTTCAAAAGTGCTTCTTTTATATTTTAGAGTGACAACTTAAATGAGGAATGTATTTCAATGTCGATATATGGATAAAGCAGTAAAATGTGTGGGACAGACATTCTTCTAATCAAGATGTCCTAGGAATACTTGATCACAGAAATACATTTTTGAACCAAAAAATACAAGATTTTATATTCCTTTTACCTTATTGCCAGCTGCTTTCCTTGTGTCCTTTAGAGTTTCACTTGCCCTACTTAGAGCCTCCTGCTGTTTCAGGATTTGATCTTGCAGCTGTTGAGATTTTTCTGTCTTTTCCTGCAATTTGGACTTCAGTAGGCCAACTTCTAAACCCAAGGTATTAACTTGCTCTTCACTGTTCCTTAACTAAAAAAACAATAAAAAAACAAAGAAAATGCATTATTCACATCAATGTCACACTTCTTTTGAATACTTTATTCTTAATACAATTCTAATTTATTTTGTGTATACTGATAATAATGTATATAAACCAGATATAAATGAAAGTAAACATATTGGCAAAACTCTAAAATTATTTTTTGCAATACAGAGATAGTGATTGATGATCATGATGCTTATTATTACTATTATTATTATTATTATTATTATTATTATTATTATTATTATGATGTTCATATTTGTACTACTACTGATGCTGCCATCTTCATTATGGGATACTTCTCAAGTTACTAATGTGACTGTGGTAATGAATTAAAAAAAAAACTAAAATAATTTAAATAAACTTTACTCTATAATGTCATTAAATCAAGATTATTTAAGATGTCCATCAACTTGTCACATCAAATGTTTAATATTATAATTTAGATTAAACTGAAAATAACATTAAATACAATAGGCAAATTCCCAACACCTACAATTACATTTTCAAGACTGAAAAGATACCTTATTCTGCAAACACTCCAGCATTTCTTTCATTTTATTGCATTCCTGAGACACTTCATTGTTAAATTGGTCTTTCAATTTCACTGTCCTCTTCAAAGAGTCTTGTGTAGCCTTCAAGGAGGTCAAATCTAGTCGTATATGTCTTATAGTTTCCTCTTGCTCATGTACCTATTGAACAAAATATAAATTTCGTTTAAGTTACACACACATATATATATGACTATAGAAAGTCTCCACACCATAACAACATTTCAACTTTTGTTTGGAATTAAAATGCATTAAAAAAAGTTTTTTATTTCATTTTCATGTATCTATTCGTCCTACTCAACATGTTCAAAGTGAAACAAATATTCTATAAATATGTGGAAAATGTATTAAAAATAAAAACTGAAATAGCTTGGTTGGATAAATGTCAACCCCCCTTGTAAAAGCAATACTACATTATCTTAGGTGTAAGCAATCACCTTCAAAATCACACCCTAAGTTAAGTGGCCTCCATCTGTATGCAACTGTAGTGATTTACATGTTTCAGGATAAATTCAGCAGTTCCTGTAGGTTTCCTCTGCTGGGTAGTGCATTTCAACCAAGAACACCAAGGAGCTTTAAAAAAAACCTCTGGGTCAAAGTTGTTGAAAGGTATAAAATTAAAAGTTGTGTCTTTAAGAAAGAAAAAATGTGGTTCAAATTATCAGCACATGATCAAAATAGAAGCAGGTGCAGACCAGAAAAATCCAGGGTCTTCAGGGGAACTGACATTGTTTGAAAGTTAGTGCATATTTGGCCAAATAGAACATTTACACAAGACAGCCAGAAATCCCCAAAGCACAAGGAACTACACTGTCTATTGTCGGCAGGTTGATTCTGCAGTTCAAGAACAGTTAAAAGACAGACGTTAATGTGCAACCCTTTATGCACTAAGCCAAAAAAAAAAATCATTTTGAGATCAGAAGCAGAGACATAGAATTGAGAAAACTGCCTTATTATTCCACCTATCCTATTTACTGTTGCTAGGTCTGACTAACACACATTAAAAACACCAGAGCATATTTAACAAACAGAATTGCATTTGGGATTATTTTTTTAATTTAGATAGCTTACTTTGAACATGATTTAGTCTCTCTCTTTCTTTGGAGGCTTGTGTGAGGCTTCTCTGACTTTTTATGTTATTAAAGTATACAAAGTATGGTAAACTGGGAAATACATATATTTGCTATTGTTTCCATCTCATTGTCAGATTTACAGTTGCAAACATTTCTGCATGTGTGATTTAAAAAAAAACAATCAATTTAAAATGTATTTTGCAAATTATTTTCAGAATATGGTTAAGTACAGTCAAATGTGATTAATACCATATTACTCAAACATAAAGCTCAATCTGTGACATCTCTTTGAAACAGAATCCTTCTTAAATCTCTTTATTCAGACCGTTCCTTGTCATTAAATATCTAGCCATCACTCAATCACGATCAAGAAAGGGTGCCGAACGTCTTTGGTTTTGTCTGATCAAATATGGGCCATTAGATATCATAGCAAATGAACTGAAATGCAGGAATGTGACACCTTTCAGAAAAAGTGCATGGCCTTGCAGTTATTCACTGTGTTAAGTATAATTGTATAAGAATCTGAAACATGTCTGCAAACATTAAGATTGGCAAATATAAAGTTATAATGTCTCAAGGTGAAAAAGAAAATGCCAGAATTTCTCCTTTGCAAGCTGAATTAAAAGGTAATATCCTGTAACAGGTGAAATATTACATTCAGAAACTAAAGGCATCTATTGAAAGAGAATCACGTAATTTTTACAGCAGGAAAAAAAAGTGGTAAAACATAGTAGGGACAAAATTGAAGGTTGAAGATGATATGAATGACATACCTCCAATACAGCTTCCTTTTCAGAAAGCTGCGCCTTCTCGAGCTCTTTTTCCAAGGAATGTATCAACTGATCTTGTCTTTGAACATCGCTTACAGCAGCAAGGTATTGTTCTTGTAACAGTTCAAGAGATTTTTCAAGCATATGGATCTGCAATATATTCCCAACATCATCCAAGCATAGTTAGTGAGACATAAGTAAGAACATAACAAAGTTTACAAACGAGAGGAGGCCATTCGACCCATCATGCTCATTTGGTGCTAAGTAGTTAAAGACAACACATCTGTTTGGAAGGTTTAGGAACAAGAACTGAAGAACCTGGAATGTTCTCCTGACTGGCACACAGTAGGGTTAAATACTTGTATGTCCTTGAAAACCCCAGCACGTCAGCTTATATATTTCAAAGTTATACATAAGGCCTATACTACCTCACTTTACTACCTATACTACCAAATGACACGTATCTCAGACCCCTCCTGCACACACTGTGGGCTCACTACAGTAGTTACTCATGTTTTGGGAGTGTGCAGTAGTTAATAATCTATGGTCCCACAATTCTACTGTATTGACCCACATTCTAGAATCAGACATACTCATGGCTACCATTTCTAAAAGATGACTCCTCGCTTTCTCTTACCACATCGTAATGAATAGTCTTACTAGCAGGTATGACTGCAGCAAAAAAGAGCAGTTGTCTGCTCCTGGGATTCTCCTACTATTACACCATGGCATATGTAGCTGGGTATGTTAAGCGACATTGTTAGACTTGTGCTTCCACACTTCTGAAAGAGGTCTGATTCTTTATGCTCTTGCTCACATCTCAGTGTCCTCCTTTTAGTGGGCTATTTGTGTTTCTGATGTTTCCATTGGTATGAATATTTTATTGCAAGATCTGAGACACGAGCGTATATAATTCGTTCCCCTGTCTAATTTGTTTTGTAGTAATTCTATGGATTCTACAAGATGTCCTGTTGTTAAGTTTTGATGAAAAATAAAGAACAATTCATACCAAAAAAAAAGTGTGAAGGATAGCATCTTATCACATATTTGAAACTGAAGCATTACTTATTTTCGCAACAAATTGAGATCTGCAAGAGTTATTCTATTTAAAACTCTCTGCAGTGCACCTGTTATGAGATTGATCGGATGTTTCTGACTTTTAATAAGCAACAGGTCAAGCGCTCTAGCAAGAATGATGTAAGATGTGTATTTTGCTGCAGGATAGTATAAACCATACTATGAAAGCAAAAAATGATGGTGTTACAAATCACGAAATTCGTCTTTAATGATAGATAAGGGGTGAATCACTGCATCCATGCAATGTGAACCTTTGTAACACAACGTCATTATTCAGCAATTGTACAGCTCAGATCTAGATATTCCTTACAACATTGCACTGTACATCTCCAATCATATAGCAAGGGTGAATACATGCACATTGCAGGTTAAATGCAATTAATTTGACTACACAGAATGTGCATAGCTCTGGTATATTTGTTGTTGTGTGTAGTATTTGTATACTGGTAAACATATGTTGCTAGACAGAACTTCATAAATGTTAAGAAACTTGCCTTCTCCTCTGCCTGTGCCATTTTATCCTCATACCCAAATTGTTGCATTCTTAGTTTATGGATCATATCTTCTGTACAACTTATCTGTAGGAATGATAACAAATAAATATGATGCTTGTATAACATAATTAATTCACACATATATTCAGATTAATTTATATATGCCATGTGACAGAAATCTGTTCAAAGATGGATGGTGTGTACATTTTTGACTGCTAGTGTATAGAACTTAATGGAATGTGAATTCAAAACTTTACATACCTATATTAACTCATTTAAATTAACTGCAAACCTTAAGTTTTCTCCTGAATGAGTCAGTTTAATAAACTGTAAAAAGATCAATAAGTATATTTGTATTAACAATAAGCAAAACTAAATGTTTCACCTAATAATATTGTTTCAAATGATTGTCATGAATATTTGTGACTACAACAGAGTATAGATATAGATTCAAATATAAAAAATACAGATCAATAAAAATACCTCATTGCTTAGAACATCTTGTTCACTTTGGGCAGCTACAGTCTGAGCTTCTAGTCTTGCACGTAGTCGTCCATTGGTTTCTGCAGCTTCTTGATTTTTAAATTGAAGTTGTTTTAGCTCATTTGTTTGACCATCCACATTTTTCTCCAGCTTTGAAATCTTAAATGAACATAAAATTATTAAATCACTTATCACAATCTTCTGGGATCACATTGATATTTGCTGACTGTCTAGCTATCATTCATCCTTTCTATCTGTTCGTCTCTCGATATTTACATACAATGTACTGTACTGAATAAGGGCGTCTGCCAATAAATAAATAATAATAATAAAATAAAAAATGTAGTACAATATAACATTGTTCCTAAAGATCTTTGGAAACAAATGTCTATATATATATATATATATATATATATATATATATATATATATGTATGTATATATACACTCTTGTTGCTATACATGTGCGTGTGTGTATATCAAGTATATACACTCACCTAAAGGATTATTAGGAACACCATACTAATACTGTGTTTGACCCCCTTTCGCCTTCAGAACTGCCTTAATTCTACGTGGCATTGATTCAACAAGGTGCTGAAAGCATTCTTTAGAAATGTTGGCCCATATTGATAGGATAGCATCTTGCAGTTGATGGAGATTTGTGGGATGCACATCCAGGGCACGAAGCTCCCGTTCCACCACATCCCAAAGATGCTCTATTGGGTTGAGATCTGGTGACTGTGGGGGCCAGTTTAGTACAGTGAACTCATTGTCATGTTCAAGAAACCAATTTGAAATGATTCGACCTTTGTGACATGGTGCATTATCCTGCTGGAAGTAGCCATCAGAGGATGGGTACATGGTGGTCATAAAGGGATGGACATGGTCAGAAACAATGCTCAGGTAGGCCGTGGCATTTAAACGATGCCCAATTGGCACTAAGGGTTCTAAAGTGTGCCAAGAAAACATCCCCCACACCATTACACCACCACCACCAGCCTGCACAGTGGTAACAAGGCATGATGGATCCATGTTCTCATTCTGTTTACACCAAATTCTGACTCTACCATCTGAATGTCTCAACAGAAATCGAGACTCATCAGACCAGGCAACATTTTTCCAGTCTTCAACTGTCCAATTTTGGTGAGCTTGTGCAAATTGTAGCCTCTTTTTCCTATTTGTAGTGGAGATGAGTGGTACCCGGTGGGGTCTTCTGCTGTTGTAGCCCATCCGCCTCAAGGTTGTACGTGTTGTGGCTTCACAAATGCTTTGCTGCATACCTCGGTTGTAACGAGTGGTTATTTCAGTCAAAGTTGCTCTTCTATCAGCTTGAATCAGTCGGCCCATTCTCCTCTGACCTCTAGCATCAACAAGGCATTTTCGCCCACAGGACTGCCGCATACTGGATGTTTTTCCCTTTTCACACCATTCTTTGTAAACCCTAGAAATGGTTGTGCGTGAAAATCCCAGTAACTGAGCAGATTGTGAAATACTCAGACCGGCCCGTCTGGCACCAACAACCATGCCACGCTCAAAATTGCTTAAATCACCTTTCTTTCCCATTCAGACATTCAGTTTGGAGTTCAGGAGATTGTCTTGACCAGGACCACACCCCTAAATGCATTGAAGCAACTGCCATGTGATTGGTTGTTTAGATAATTGCATTAATGAGAAATTGAACAGGTGTTCATAATAATCCTTTAGGTGAGTGTGTGTATATATATATATATATATATATATATATATATATATATATGTGAAACTAAACATTACTTTTTTATATATAAAAAAAAATATTTTTTGTATTACTAATATTTAATTCATTAATGGATAAACTGTCCTGTTTTTAACAGAATGCCTTCAGTCCTTCCAAAAAGACAGCTCGTATAAATCTGTGATTGCATAAATCTCCAGCTTGGACCAAGACTTAAGGAGATTGAAAAATGACAAAGTGGAGAGGTAAGACTGCAAAATGGAGCAGTGGCCACCAACCAGTAGCTTTCCCAATAATATATAAAAAAGGAAATTAAGTATTAGGTAAATCATATAAGACATGAAAAAATATTCTACATCTATTATGACGTTAAGTCCACTTTAAATTTTTAACACATTAAAAAAAGTTGGATAAAGCTGAATATTTCTGCTACCAAATATGAACAAAGGTATTTCTAGCACTGCTATTTTAACGTATTGTTAAAATCATTTAAAAGTAATGTAACACTAACAAATGTTTGGTTTATACTTTACACCAGTACATCTGCCAAGAAAAATGAATTAGCATCCTGTACTCTCCAAGTGATTTAGTACTTGTCATTTTGACATTTATTAGAACTGTAATTGTCGTGCTTAGTTTTATATATTTATTGTAATACCATGTAGTTTTAATGTTTGTAACAATAGAAAGCTCACAGCATTATAGTTTATGTCACAACTGGAAGGGAAATCAACATTCAAGCATCAGCAATTGCAGCTGAAAAGTTCCTGTAATTTTGTTCCAGAAAAAGCTAATCAAAGCTCATGATATCATCATCATCCTCAAACTTGATCAGTCCACTGCTGGAAGGAGGCCTCCCCAAGATAATTCCACTTGTTTCGAATAGCAGTGTCTCTTGTCCAGGTCACACCAGGAGAGTTTCATATTTAATCTTCTCAGCTTTTATGTGGTCTTCTTCTAGGTATTTTGTAATCTCTTGAGATCTATTCTATTGCTTCCTTTGTCCATCTATGGTCTGATCTTCCTGCAATGTGTCTGGCCCATTGCCTGTTTAACATTTTCAATCATTGTATATGTTAAAGCCTTCATTCTTCTTGGCATGAGGCTTTTTCACTATTAGAATCAGAATCTGATGTTTGTTATACAGATACTAACACATACAGAGTCTAATTCTAATAGTGAAATAGCCACACATCAAGAAGCATGAAGGGTTTCAAATGCATTTGGATGGGTGGGCCAATGGAACATTTTGAATTTGCATCCTTATGCTATTTTACTAAATAATGATATGTCTGAAGTGTAATACTTATTCTGAATAGGTGATTATATAGTTCAACAGTCTGGAGCACTATCTGTGAGATAAAATTGTCTGTAGGCATGACTGTAGGCATGGAAAATAGACACATTCAGTCTATCATGAAGACTTCAAGAACAGTGGAACAGCAGCTAATGTAACAGGAAGAAGATGGAAGATATTTGAGTCCAAAGGTGAGGGCAGGACAGTTATGCAACAATGGCAACAATCAGGAACCTTCCAGGTACTCTGGCTTCTTCTGAATATCACTTATTGTCAGCTGCAAAAATCTGGTGCCTGTAGCAATTTTCCATGGGCAAAGTAAAAAGCCATGAATTTCCCAAAACAAATTCTCTAGCAGAATTACTGTAAGTTAAAGCAAGTACATTGGATACATTTGAAATCACTCAAAACATTTTAGACTGGGGTATCATAAACATATCTGTTACGAGAATTAAATTGCCTTTTTGATTTGTTTGTAAGAGCCTTAATTAATCATTGCTGTGAATGGCATTGCTATGCAACAAATAGACCAAGAGATTATTTTCACTAGAAAATGTCTGGATAGATTAAAACAATACATTCGATCATATTAAAACATTTAATTTATTTTGGTATCCATTCTTGTAGTATTTGTTTAAATTTTCTTCAGCATAACAGCAAAATCTCTATAAGGAAAATCATATTCTGCATTTTCTGTCTTTTGTCAATTTATACTCTTCAATTTAGAGCCTCAGTCCTGATCACTTTCAAAATCATGATCCATTAGCTTCCCATGTGTATAGGGATAAAAGAGGGATTATTTAAGCCATGCATGAAGTCTATAAATGACAACGTTAATGCTTTTCTGGAACCACAGCCAATAGTGTTAGAAAAAAGAAGAGGAGGGAGAAATACATTTTATCTAAGAAGCTTTTTTTCCACGCTGTATATAAAAACACACTATGTAGTACTTTGTTAATATAAAATTTAAACAGATCTGATATTGAACCCAGTTATTACGTAACTTTGTGGAAAAAACAAATGTCAAAGCAAGAGATGTTCGAATGATGCCATGTCCAATTGTTTTGAACCAGTTCAAATGAACAATAATTACTTATATTCATGAAAAGTCATTCAATAGTTTCTTCTATTGTAACACGACTGTGTTACTTTCTACTAATATGAGTTGCTTAATATACTATAATGTAAACCTATATAAATATAAGAATGAATATCCTATATATGTACCCTATACAGTGAGGGGAAAAAAGTGTTTGATCCCCTGCTGATTTTGTACGTTTGCCCACTGACAAAGAAATGATCAGTCTATCATTTTAATGGTAGGTGTATTTTAACAGTGAGAGACAGAATAACAACAAAAAAATCCAGAAAAATGCATTTCAAAAAAGTTATACATTGATTTGCATGTTAATGAGGGAAATAAGTATTTGACCCCTTCGACTTAGTACTTGGTGGCAAAACCCTTGTTGGCAATCACAGAGGTCAGACGTTTCTTGTAGTTGGCCACCAGGTTTGCACACATCTCAGGAGGGATTTTGTCCCACTCCTCTTTGCAGATCCTCTCCAAGTCATTAAGGTTTCGAGGCTGACGTTTGACAACTCGAACCTTCAGCTCCCTCCACAGATTTTCTATGGGATTAAGGTCTGGAGACTGGCTAGGCCACTCCAGGACCTTAATGTGCTTCTTCTTGAGCCACTCCTTTGTTGCCTTGGCTGTGTGTTTTGGGTCATTGTCATGCTGGAATACCCATCCACGACCCATTTTCAATGCCCTGGTTGAGGGAAGGAGGTTCTCACCCAAGATTTGACGGTACATGGCCCCGTCCATCGTCCCTTTGATTCAGTGCAGTTGTCCAGTCCCCTTAGCAGAAAAACACCCCCAAAGCATAATGTTTCCACCTCCATGTTTGACGGTGGGGATGGTGTTCTTGGGGTCATTCCTCCTCCTCCAAACATGGCGAGTTAAGTTGATGCCAAAGAGCTCGATTTTGGTCTCATCTGACCACAACACTTTCACCCAGTTCTCCTCTGAATCATTCAGATGTTCATTGGCAAACTTCAGACGGGCCTGTACATGTGCTTTCTTGAGCAGGGGGACCTTGCGGGTGCTGCAGGGTTTCAGTCCTTCATGGCGTAGTGTGTTACCAGTTGTTTTCTTGGTGACTGTGGTCCCAGCTGCCTTGAGAACATTAACAAGATCCTCCCGTGTAGTTCTGGGCTGATTCCTCACCGTTCTCATGATCATTGAAACTCCACGAGGTGAGATCTTGCATGGAGCATTCTTTGTCAGTGGGCAAATGTACAAAATCAGCAGGGGATCAAATACTTTTTTCCCCTCACTGTACATATGAATTATAACAAATAAATGTATTGAAATACTCAGCTTTACACTTAAGAATAGGATTCTTTTTTTTTTTTTAAATCACATTAAATGATGAAATTGGATTGCTTTGGACAGCGATATTAACTTAGATAATAAACATGTAAAATGCTACAATAACATAAGAAAGAAAATTAAGAGTTCTGTTGAAGTACATTTTCAAAACCTTCCCAAAATACTTATTCTACAGCAGACGCAGGCACTGTGATAGTCTGATAAGAGTTAATTGACCTGAATTCAGTGAGGAATGGTAGTTGGTGCCATATTGTGAGTATGGAGGTATATAATTAGTTTTCCCCATTTTGACATATGTTTTCAACTGAGGAGTACTATTTGAAAGTGGAAGAAAATATGTCTTAATAATGCTGAACGTAATAATAGCTTGACTACAATGGCAATGCATGTTCTGGATTTTGGATTTGCATGTTAAATGGATGCATGGGAGAGGAGGTGAAAAATGCAGTTGATTTCATATCTGAATACATTTTTAAGGCAAAATTGGTACTCAGAACTTTGAATTTGGTGTATTCAACATGCAAATAGCATAATGTGAGTGAGAAGACCTGATATCCAATGTCTGCATTGCACAGCATTAGGACAAATTGTTTGGATGGAACTGTTGTGTCCCAACGGTGATGGACTGAATTTGATGGACAAAGCAATTGAGTTTTTCACAGAAAAGCATGGATACATTAATCGATGTAAAAGGAACAATGCATTACTGACTGATTGCAATACCAACTAATCTAAAATGAACTAGAATGTTACCAATAGACTATTCTGATTGTTATTAATAAATAACTTACTCATTTAAAAAATTCAGGAAAAAAAGCACTAAATAAGACTTTCTCTGGCATATACATAAACAAATACATACAGGCATAAACTCTCACAAAAATGCTTGGGGCATATCTGGACAATAGCAGGTGATGCCTTCTTCAGACACATTTATGCAAACATTAACATATGGAACCCTTAATGACTCTCATTACCTAGTGTGACAACTAACAATTATCAGTTGCCTTAGAGATTTTATCAAACAAGCTAAACTGTTGCCAACTAAGACATCAGATAATGAAGACACAGCTGAAATGGGATGTTGCAACAGACAATTAATTAAGTAATTAGCCTAATGAATTCTTTACTCAAGCATTTTTTGGCTCAAGATATGAATTAATTACACTGGGTAATTAAATTAACCAGGTTTTAATTTCACAGCTGCACTCCTGGCACACCCTCTGTGTCTCACCCTAGCACACTTTTACTGCAGGTGGGCTTGTCTCAAGTGTCATTCATCTTTGACATCTTCTTCACAAAATCCTTCACATTCAATTGAATAAATTACACAAATATTGTTAGATGGACAGTTAGAGACAGACTAGATAGAAGATGCACTTATTAGTATACAATGATAATGAAAATATAATGTCAAAACAGACTTAGGCTTAAATCTGAGTTTATGTTACGACAATATTTGCTTTTGACTTTGCCAGAGGAGCTGCGGAAACTAAGGCTATATCAACAATCTGCATCATTATTACAGTGACGAAAGAGTATTCATTTTAGACAGTTTATCAGATTTGGGGAAACAAAATTCAATTAGAACTATTAGTAACTGGTGTAGGAAAACTGGAAAAAATAAATCACAACGGGTTATTTAAAAATTTAAATAATAAAGTATACCACTTCTGCATCAACCAAGTTATGTACCTTTTCTTTTGCAGAAATGTATTTATCTTTCCAGCTGGCCAGATCTTCACTTATCTGTCTCACTTTCTGCTCTTGGTCCTGGAGCTTCATTCCATATTCCTCACTGAGACTGTCCTTCACGGTGGCTAACCTGGCTTGTGACTGAAAGACAACATGTAATTATCTGTTATTTGCTTGTATACAAAATACTACTTCAGATGCATTACTCACCAAGTTTAAGGTTTATATGTATATATAACTATATGTTGAACTAAGCAGAATTCAGTCAGATGTTTTATCACTCAGACTTAATCATTTATGTTTTCAAGAAAATACTTTTGAACTAAGAGAAAAAAATATATATAATTTCATATTTTTATACATCAATCATAACCCCCCCCCCTATAACTGTAAACAATTAAAACCATTGTTAACTCATATGAGGACACTCTACATATCATAAAAGACTATCGTTCGACATGAGCTGTGAAATTAAAAACAATCTTATACAGAGGGAGAAAAAAGTATTTGATCCCCTGCTGATTTTGTACGTTTGCCCACTGACAAAGAAATGATCAGTCTATAATTTTAATGGTAGGTGTATTTTAACAGTGAGAGACAGAATAACAACAAAAAAATCCAGAAAAATGCATTTCAAAAAAGTTATACATTGATTTGCATGTTAATGAGGGAAATAAGTATTTGACCCCTTCGACTTAGTACTTGGTGGCAAAACCCTTGTTGGCAATCACAGAGGTCAGACGTTTCTTGTAGTTGGCCACCAGGTTTGCACACATCCCAGGAGGGATTTTGTCCCACTCCTCTTTGCAGATCCTCTCCAAGTCATTAAGGTTTCGAGGCTGACGTTTGGCAACTCGAACCTTCAGCTCCCTCCACAGATTTTCTATGGGATTAAGGTGTGGAGACTGGCTAGGCCACTCCAGGACCTTAATGTGCTTCTTCTTGAGCCACTCCTTTGTTGCCTTGGCTGTGTGTTTTGGCTAATTGTCATGCTGGAATAACCATCCACGACCCATTTTCAATGCCCTGGCTGAGGAAAGGAGGTTCTCACCCAAGATTTGACGGTACATGGCCCCGTCCATTGTCCCTTTGATGCGGTGCAGTTGTCTTGTCCCCTTAGCAGAAAAACACCCCCAAAGCATAATGTTTCCACCTCCATGTTTGACGGTGGGGATGGTGTTCTTGGGGTCATTCCTCCTCCTCCAAACACGGCGAGTTGAGTTGATGCCAAAGAGTTCGATTATGGTCTCATCTGACCACAACACTTTCACCCAGGTCTCCTCTGAATCATTCAGATGTTCATTGGCAAACTTCAGACGGGCCTGTACATGTGCTTTCTTGAGCAGGGGGACCTTGCGGGCGCTGCAGGATTTCAGTCCTTCACGGCGTAGTGTGTTACCAATCATTTTCTTGGTGACTATGGTCCCAGCTGCCTTGAGATCATTAACAAGATCCTCCCGTGTAGTTCTGGGATGATTCCTCACCGTTCTCATGATCATTGAAACTCCACGAGGTGAGATCTTGCATGGAGCCCCAGACCGAGGGAGACTGACAGTTATTTTGTGTTTCTTCCATTTGCGAATAATCGCACCAACTGTTGTCATCTTCTCACCAAGCTGCTTGGTGATGGTCTTGTAGCCCATTCCAGCCTTGTGTAGGTCTACAATCTTGTCCCTGACATCCTTGGACAGCTCTTTGGTCTTGGCCATGGTGGAGAGTTTGGAATCTGATTGATTGATTGCTTCTGTGGACAGGTGTCTTTTATACAGGTAACGAGTTGAGATTAGGAGCTCTCCCTTTAAGAGAGTGCTCCTAATCTCAGCTCATTACCTGTATAAAAGACAGCTGGGAGCCAGAAATCTTGCAGATTGATAGGGGATCAAATACTTATTTCCCTCATTAACATGCAAATCAATGTATAACTTTTTTGAAATGCGTTTTTCTGGATTTTTTTGTTGTTATTCTGTCTCTCACTGTTAAAATACACCTACCATTAAAATTATAGACTGATCATTTCTTTGTCAGTGGGCAAACGTACAAAATCAGCAGGGGATCAAATACTTTTTTCCCTCACTGTATATATAAGCTGGAAGTCCACATGCTCCTTAGTGGTGGTGATGGTGGGGGGTGATCTACCTTTTGGCTTTTGGACTGGGACTTGAATATGGATTTGTGATTTGGAGTGGTTTGCTGCTATGTTCATTTCTTTGATATCTGTTTTGAGAGGGACCTGCTTGCACAGTTAGTTAGAATAAAAAAAAAAAAGTAAGCTCTTGTTTTTTTGTCTTTCTTTTGATTCACTAGTATAATAAATCACATGCTTTGCACCATATTTCCCTGTCTGTTTGTGACCTTTTTTTATAGACCCTGCCTTATCGAGCACTGGCATTGTTCACCCCCCACATGGTGCCACAATATATATATTTGAAGGCTCTAGTGTATTTTATTTTCCTCAAATTATCCAAACTCATATAACAAACAACTTAGAGTAACTACACTTCCTTTCTCCTGGGATCTTGAATTTTAGGCATTGTTGTTAAGAAATTCAGATGTTGTCTTTTCTATTCATAGTTCAAATTTAATTTGTGCATTTAGAGTTTCAATGTGTATTACTCAGATATGCACACGGATATAAATATATATGATGTGGTACAATGGATGCAATGATAGTGTGTCGCTCATTTCCTTTATTTATTTTTGTTTTGTTTAATTATTTATTTATACCTATTTAATATACTGGGTTAATAAACATCAGCAAAGAAAAATAAGCCACTACTTAAAAGGGGAAAAAAAAAAGCATTGGTGATTTTGACAGATACATTATCATTCTGCTAAACAGAGAATCAAAACAGGTTTTTCAAAGCCTGTTACCGCTGAAATAAGTAAAGTTGAAAATGTCAGTAATTGGAGACTTCGATTTAATATCTTCCATATCTCCTAGGGTATACCTCTGTCAATAATTTCACAAATAATACCACAGCAGAGCAAAATAAATGAATACAGTAGCGAGGCTGAAGCAGAGAGTAAAGACCTTCTGCAGGAGGACCTTTTAGATCAACTAATTATTTGATTTTTTATTATTCTAGGCTTGTGATAGATATTATTATATTACTAAAAACTGATTGATAATCTCATCCACAATGTAACAATAGTAGGCAGCTGGTAACTGAATGATAGGAGAGGACTGTGCAGGAACAGACTCCCACAAGCTGCCATGGTAAATGGTATATATTCATAAATATAGACACAGAAAGTATCATTATTCAATGTCCTCACGGAAAATGAAACCTTTTTTCCCTCAAATATTCATACCCTCTGCAAGTTGATTTATTTTAATATTTCCCCAGTGATATTGTGCTTATAACCTTTACATACAGTGAAATCAGCAAACATGCTATCAGTGGTGTATAACATGGAAGGAAAATTTAAATCTATGTTTTTTAAATATAGTTTTATTTAGAAAAATGATGTTAAAGACTGTCCAGCAATAATACGAAATA
>NC_089851.1:24441969-24531969 GCF_036373705.1 Amia ocellicauda
CACCCATCTACTGTCCGGAGACGTCTGGTCAGAAGTGGCCTTCATGGAAGACTTGTGGCCAAAAAGCCATACCTCCGACGTGGCAACAAGGCCAAGCGACTCAACTATGCACGAAAACACAGGATCTGGGGTACAGAAAAATGGCAGCAGGTGCTCTGGACTGAAGAGTCAAAATGTGAAATATCTGGCTGTAGCAGAAGGCAGTTTTTTTGCTGAAAGGCTGGAGAGCGGTACACGAATGAGTGTCTGCAGGCAACAGTGAAACATGGTGGAGGTTCCTTGCAAGTTTGGGGGTGCATTTCTGTAAATGAGTTGGGGATTTGGTCAGAATTAATGGTCTCCTCAATGCTGAGAAGTACAGGCAGATACTTATCCATCATGCAATACCATCAGGGAGGCATCTGATTGGCCCCAAATTTATTGTGCAGCATGACAATGACCCCAAACATACAGCAACAGTCCTGGAAGTGATGGTATGGCCCCCACAGAGCCCTGATCTCAACATCATTGAGTCTGTCTGGGATTACATGAAGACAGACAAGCAACTGAGGCTGCCTAAATCCACAGAAGAACTGTGGTTAGTTCTCCAAGATGTTTGGGCCGACCTACCTGCCGAGTTCCTTCAAAAACTGTGTGCAAGTGTACCTAGAACTGATGCTGTTTTGAAGGCAAAGGGTGGTCACACCAAATATGGATTTGATGTAGATTTTTCTTCTGTTCACTCACTTTGCATTTAGTTAATTGATAAATATAATCTATTAACATGTCTATGTTTGAAAGCATTCTTACTTTAAAGCATTTTTTCACACCTGCCTAAAACTTTTGCACAGTTCTGTAGGTTTTCCAGTAAAACCTACAGTCCTGTTACATATTCTACATAACCAGTAAGTTTCTTGCATGTTTAACTAAAATAACTAATGTTGTTTTCAGTATTAATACTATGTTTTAAAAATGTGTGCTTGTCTCAAGAATGAAAAACAAGTTTAAGTAATCTTCTCTTGGCATTTCACAACTATTTTTCAAATGTCTCAACTGATTTATTTTTATGCAAACACGTTTAAGGCCATTCAAGAATACACAAGCAAATGTTTTCTTTTTAGACAAATTTCATTATAATGCTGGATAATATTCAATCAGACCACTTAGATACCAACATTTCTGAAAAATGAACTGGAAATCATCCATATTAGACATCATCTTCATTTTTGTATTATTGTAACTCTAAGTCAATCAGTATTCTCTCTCTCTTTCATTCTGCATTGTGTGTGTGTGTGTATATATATACACCGTAAAACTTCCAATACTCGCCCGGTCTCAAATAGCAGCCGGTCTCCAATAGTCGTGGGGTTGCTCTGCATAATCATGTAAACAAAAGCCGGTCTCTAATAAACACCGGGTTACAAAACAGACCTGACAATGTTTTATAAATAAAGAAAAGGGACATTTATTTATGTATTTATGTATTTATTTATATATATATATATATATATATATATATATATATATATATATATATATATATATATATATATATATTGCTGTATATTTGTTTTGCTGTTAATTGTATTGATTGAACTGTCAACTGTGACATAAACAATGTATTAATGAAGTATAATGTTGATGGTTTGGTTTAAAGCATATTTCCACAGTTTTGTTGAAGTGCTTTTTGTTTATTAGTGAGAGTTCAAAGTATATCGAATCTTAGATTGCTAACAGAATTTCCGGTGTCTTGTTTTCAATCCAGTGTATAGTTCACCATACATTGAATGTGATTTGTTTACATCTTTGGAAAGCAAATTATTAAAAAATAATAATAATTTAAAAAAATAATGAATAAAAGTCTGGCCTTTTAGCCTACTTCTACAATGAAGCAATGTTTCCAGGCCGCCATGTCTTTTTATTTATGAATGTTTAATACAAACAGCGGTCTCCAATCGACGCCGGGGTTTCTTGTAGTTATTTGGAATAAACGCCATATATGTATATATGTATAGTCATTGCAGAAGACAATGTTAGGATCCCTCTAAGAAACTAAGAATTTAGACGCAAAAGAAACATTGTTTGATTTAAATACATACTTGAGTAGAAATATTGTTAGTGAATGCAGTAGATAACATACACTTTAGAGAAATCTTTCTTTTTTCTTGTTTGTTTTGTTGTATCTCTTACCAGTCTTTGAACAACAAAGCAGATTCAATTAGGTTTCTTGATTGAGACAATAGAATACAGTCAGGTCATAGAAAGGTTAAATAATTCAGTGCTACAACACAACTGTACCACCTGATTAAAAACAGTGTTTATCATACATACTGTCTTAGTTTTAAGGTCTAAAAAAAAGGATGTATTTTTTCAAGAAACCCTGCAGGTACTTGGTATGGAATGTTACATCTTCAATTTCTTAACTACCAGCATTTTACATTTAAACCGACATTGAATACATTCATGAGAGCAAAATGTGGTACCACAGGGCCAACATTAAAGCTACTCAATGATGCTGAAATCTAAGAACATATTAAATCATTTTTATATACGGAGGGAATACATAATTTAGTTTACTTTCTCAGTAGTCTTCTCAGGATTCACTATGCACAGACAAAGAACAAAACAACACACTGATCCTCCATAAAATGGATAGGTTTTTGTATTCTGCTGTTCTCGGTTAACATTTCAGTGATTCTCCATGTACTGCAGCAAATTTACTTTAAGCTTCAATCCTGTGACAGATTCAATCAACCTATTTTGTGAGAAAACAGGTCATATTTGCTGCAGAAAGGCTTTATACCTAAAGAAAAAAAATCTTCAGCAAAGTGATATTGAAACAGACAACATGTAGGAATATAAAAACAACAGCACTGGAGAAAATTGTAAATGCAACAGGTATTTTGGCTGATATAATACCTTTTCCTTTACACTTTAGGGATCACATTTAAGCTAAGTTTCAACTTGGAAAAGTATGCGAACTGAAAAGAAAAACATTACATCAAAGATGCCACTTCATAATAAAATGATTGTCTGATTTAGTTACATTTCTAAGACAATATTTCAGACAAGTATGCCCAAAGGCATCACATTTCTGTACAACAGCAGGACACTGTATAATTTATTAAAATAGCATTGTACAGTAATATAATAATTATTTCTTAATTATGACATTAGACCCATTTAAAAGGCAATTTGCTGTCAGAATGAATAAAGGTTTAAGCCTTATAAAATAAATATGAATCTGAATATGTATGTTTCTTTCCTTGCTTTAATTACTGATTAAAATAGGAATGGTTGCATAACCATCAATGCATAATAGCAGTTAACTGTACAGTACATCTTTTAATCTTTTTTCCCCCTCTTTTTCAGTTAGGATTTTAAGTGAGGTACCAATAATACATAAGCACACTAAAGTCACCTAAAACAGTAGTGTGGAACTATTATTCTCTTTGGTACTTTAGATGTAAGATTTGATAACGGTAGGTATAACAAATATGTGATGACAACAGATTCTCAAACAATACTGGATCAGTGAGATGTACTCTTGAATAATGTATGAAGAGTAAAATATTAGGAATACTTCTTGTCAATCATGTTCTTCTGAAACAAGGAAGCACTGTCTGCAATTCCAACTAAAATTATTTTTTATTCAAGTTCAGACATTGCGGAAGTTTTTTTTTTTTTTTTAGTATTTTTTGTATATAGATAAATAATCAGCCAATCTATATACTTTGCAAACAGGATTCAATCACACTTTTAATTAATACCATAAATACAACATAAGTCCTTCACATCACACAGTAACTCAATCTATAGATTCAATTTCTTTATTTACATATGAACATCACTGAGCAAACAAGCTCATTTAAAAGTTCATATGCTAATGTGTGACATTTAAACCAAACTTTACATTAGAAAAGGAAATAAAACAATACATTTTGATGCATTTCACGTTCTTGGAATTTAGGTATGTATGTATGTATGTATGTATGTATGTATGTATTTATAAAGAACCTTAAAAACATCTTATTAGATTAAAAACAGGCAAATATAATAATACTAATAATAATAATTTTATATTACGCAAAGTAACACTTAAAAGAATGGGAGACATCAAGATTTTTACCAAAAGTGTAAGACAGATGTCAATACTGGAACTAACGGAAAACCAATACATTTTATATAGTGCAACCTGAGATCTCTATCAGGGTTCCATATACATCAATAGGTCATTTTGAGATAATTAAGCAGAGGGGTAATTAGGGTAATTTATGAAGTAACTGTGCAGTGCAGGGTAGTTAATGGTATCTCGGTACTGTACCTGACATGTGGCCTTCTTGTATAAGTTACGAGAGGTTTCAAGTTCAGTCTGCAGTTGTTGCTTCTGAGCTGCCAGTTGGGCAACTTCATCATCTTTGTCCAGCTGCTTTTTCTGAATCTGTGAAATCCTGTATTCCTGTGACTGAAACTAATAAATTAAGAAAAATAAGTAACTTTTATAGGTCAAAATGCCACAGTCTGACTATTACTGCATATGATTACTGATATTATTATAACCGACTACCTTTTGCCAAAGATTAATAAAGTATGCTAACAGCAGTCTGATTGTCTGCCTCATCAGCATCCACATAAAAAACGAATGCTTCTGTTAAATAAAATAATTAATACAAAAACAACTATTTTAAATCTTGAAGACAGATTTATTTTGTTTATAAAAATTCTATGCATTATCTTCGAAACAACTCTAGTTAAAATCTGATGAAGCACAGTGGTTAAATGTACTGTTGTAAACACAAGGACTAAAATAGGTGTCATTGTCTAGCACTTTGTTTTAATTTCATACCTCAGCAAGGAGTCCATCTTTTTTCTGTTGCAGGGAAAGTATTTCCTTCTGCCGCCTGTGTATCTCGTCCTCTCTTTTCTGAAGCTGCAAGTTTATATACAAAAGCAAACCACAATGTCAACCAATTGGACCTCACTTAAGCAACCTAGGTGATCGATTCGTAAAGCAGAGGATGAACAGGACCCCATTTCTGCAGTACAGTGTTCAAACTGCTCATTCATTAAAAGATGCTCTTTCTTATTGATTTTGGCTTAAGTAATGAGAAAGCTTATCCAAAAATCTTTAGCATTTGGGCTCAAGTTAAGGAAATCGATACAACCATTTCCCATTTGAACAGCATATGTGAATTTTATGTACAAAAGACAAGACAAAGCCAAAATCTGATAAATCAATAACATTTGTCGATACAACATAAAGCTGACAAATGGCGTTTTTAAGCAATTAAAGTGAGCTGTAAACATTCGAAGACTAATCAATTCAGATGTTTTTCTATTATCAGTATTTAAACACTGATTTAAATTATTCTAGATCTATAATTTCACTCTAAATAGCTTAAGGCCCTTAAATAAATAAATAAATAAATAAATAAAAAACATCCTTACTTTTTACTTTTGCTTAAGAAAAATACACAACATTAATCTGATTTCTTGTCACATTAACATATTATTTTCCCCCTTTTTCTTAACCTGTAGGTTTGGGTGTAAAATCAGTGAAGTAACAGGGGGAAATGCTGCAAGCCAGAGGTGTCTTTTTGTAAGGTAACTACAAACAATAAACATTTTACAAATTCAACATTCGAGTCAAAGGGGTGGCCTTGTACTTAGGCCTTTCATTCCACAGATTGACACAGTTTGCTCCACTGAAAATCAAAAAACAAAGGGTTAGAGCAGTCCTAAATGAATTCAACCAGGGCCTATGAATGCCTACTCTAGTTCTTTAACCAAGAGAGCAGTTGGCAGAACAGTATTGGTGCTAATGTTCTGGTCATTCCCTACAGAATGTAATCACTAACCCCATCAATAAGCAACTTGACCCTTATGCCATGCAAGATTGAGAATGGGAAACTTCCAGCAACTCCAGGCTGAGTTAAGATCCTCACTGAACCCATGTCCTTCAGATGCAGAAAGTCAAAGCACTTTTGTTCCTTTGTCTTGAACCAGTGCCCTGGCAGTTTGCATGGTCTACTATCTGTTCCAGGGGGGATTTTACCTCTGCAGCATAAGTATGCAAAGTTGCAAACCAGAGAAAGACAATATTAAGCAAACATACATCAGTATAATAGAAATACTATCACTGACATAAATAAAACTGACGATTCTCATTAGGAACATGCAAAGATGCCCATAGATAAAATGTATTTCAAAAGTCAATTACAGGTTTTAATTATTTGTGTCTGTCTATTGCAATATGCACTGTATCACTTGATGCATGATAAATATAAATTAATCATCTTCTCAATTAACTAATAACAACCATATGGGTAATAATAGTACAACCTTATAAAATTCATACCTCCAGATGACAGTGTGCATCTGTATATCCACATAAAATTTATAATATATTTAACTAATGATATGCCAACCTGACAGCTTAAGTCAGATATAAACGAAAACAGAAAAACTGGTCATTCTAATTGGGAATACAACCCGTCTGTGTATATATACATTTAGAATCCGATAGCACACAAAAATAAATTATATTTAGGAAACTGAGCTAGCACATCTTTAAGAAAATGACACAAATATATAACAGCTCTAAACCCCTGTTGGGATTACTTCAGCTGATACCAAGGCACGTCAAAGGTGAGTTTTGTGTTAGTAAAGCTAAACTAAAGAAGAAATTTCCCAAAGGTAATTGCTTGCTCCATTAATATTCATAAAGAGCTGATTCTTATATCAGTCGCATGTTTCGTCTCTGGTGTACCATGTACCTTCTGCAGAATTCAGACCGTCTACATATGCAATAGGCACAAGAGAAAGCAGGAAAGACATTAGCAAGAAAAAAAGCCTCTTTGATAAAGCACATATATCTGCAAAATGGTTTATTTATTTCAGAATTCTATCAAAATGTACTCATGTTTTTGTTTTCTTTTGTATTCTTCCTTTTTTCCACCCCTTTTCTGTGCTAGCAATGTTTCTGCTTTACAGAGGTAGTTTAATCACGCGTAAGAAATTACTAGCTTCTCTGTTCGTGAAGCATGACATTTCAATTGCGCAGCCAATAAAAGTATTACATGAAGAGGGCTGAAATGATTTACTGTCTGGAAAGCCTGAAGACCAAGGTTACCATGGTGAGCTACCTTTTCCATGCATACAAGGTCAAGTGAGAATGACCTATCAATGTACAAACCTCAGTCTTATCACATAATAATATGTTACTCACGTAATAGATTGGTGTTCTCTGTATTAAATGATCATTTTTTTCTCATTAAACATTTTATGCATTGAAAAATACCTATATATATATATAATGTTTTTTAAGTTAAATGCAGCAGATCTGTAGGTGAATATGTTTTTTGTGCCTTATTGAGTCACACAACATTGTGCAAATATGTATGTTAAGCACTGTTAATTACATTACAAATGTTGCAATACCCTTCCACCAGGAAGAGGAGCCTACGAAGCTGAAAGCATGTATAATTGTTCATTCTTGCTGCATAGTAATTTTGCATCTGTCTTCACAATTTTTTGTTTGGGCGTAAGTAATCTGATGTCGTATTCTTCTGCAGAACTGTGCCCTTATAAATGTCTCTTGAATTGCATATGCTGTTAGAAAATGAAACCCTTTGGGCTATGAATCTGTTGGATTTGGAAAGGTAATCATCAAATATTTAAGATGAAAATGCAGTAACAGATGCTAGCTGTCATGTGCAAGCTTCTTGAATGTTATGACAAGGCTTTTAAAACATTTATATGCAGAGTATTTTTATGAAAATATTCATTAACTCGAAGGGACCTTTACTTCTGTTAACCATCAATAAAGTTGGAGCAACAAGAAGGTGGAAAATATATTGAAATCCAGAGCTAAACTATATAGATTATACACAGTCTTACACATATTACTATCAATATACATTTAAAACCCAAATGTGGTTTTATATTGATATCATAAGGCATGGCATAATTAATGGATATTTGTAGATGTTCAAATGTATATCATAGAGCACATTATTTTATATTTCACAAATATAATTAAACCAGTGCCAGTGCTTGATAGAAAGTATAGGAAAAGTTTTTCAGTATATATATATATATATATATATATATATATATATACACAAGTTGGCAATGCAGAATCATTTGATTCATTTTTGTTTTGTTTGTATGTTTTTACACTCTGTTATAAGTCAATGGTTTAAAATAAATTGTTTTACCCTCGTAGAAAGATGTTATTAAGATTGTGCAGGTGGATAATAATCATGTGGAAAAGACAGTAGTTAATAGGCTGGCCAGCATGAGAAAAAATAGAGAAATGGTGCACAACAGGTCAGTTATGAACTCAAGAAAGATATCCTATATTGATAGTGTATTCATAATTTCCCCTCACAGTGCAGGGTAGTCTGAGAGGGTCAGTTTGCACTTCATGTAGCGCAGACCACAAACAACTAACACGCAAAACTGCTCAGATGAGGTATAAAACACCTATAATGTACATTAAATCATGAAGAAAAAAATAAGTGTATTGGAAAAGAGTGGTACTGACAGATAAACAAAAACCATGTTAGAGATTTTGACCTTGATGAATCAGTATGTTAGGAGAAACGCATGTGTGATGCCTACATTAACACACGGGGGCAGTAACATGAGGATTATCTGCCAGTTTATTTACAGTACGTTTGTAAGCTGTAAGGTAAGGCAGATATAATTCCAATTGAAATGGTCATTAAATACACACAAGGAAGGGGAAAGGATTGGTTTTTCAAGATGACCCTAAACACACAGCCAACACTCAACCCCAATTATTTACATCAACAAGATGAACAACAGAATCTGAAACTGATACACTGACCTCATTGAAAAGCTATAGGATGAGATTAACACCCAACATACTCAACTTGTGTGTGAATGATGTGACTGGGTAGGTGCTGTGATGTTTCAAAGATTCAGATTGGAGCAGATCCCAGTCTCAGAGCTTTTGACAAACAGTTAATCATTATTTAGATGAAGTACCTCTTTGATCAATGAGTAGTACACCAATTATTTCACAATAACATACATGAACAGGAGTCCCTCACACGGCCCAGAGCGCACAGAGTCTCCCCTACCTTCCCTTAGAACTGAAATATTATTGGTGCATTCAGCTCAAATAAACATGTTGTGAAGATAATGAATGCCAGAAGTATTACAGGATATATTACTTCAAATTGAGTTTGTGTTCATATTTTATCTGGTTGTCATAATTATATTATTGTTAAGATTGCATGAGGGTGTGGGCATTATCCTAAAGGTGGTTTCTGAGGCTGTCAAGATCTACATTCCAAATAAACAAAATACATTATGAAGGTGGACAAATATTACTAAAAACACTAAAATATACCCAGAGGAAAACAGCTTTGGAGTAGCATTATTGTGGTTCTAATAATGTTGCTCAAAGCCTGCATTATATCTACAGTATGATGATTAAAAAAAATAATATATATATATATATACATATATATATATATATGCATAAAATCAAAAACTACATCTTACTTGTGTTTTACATTACAGAAACACAAATGAAAGGAGTCTGTGGCTGTTGATAGTAAAAGAGAAAAGAAAAAAGTCAGACGTAATCATACAGTTTTGGTACATATTTTAAATTGAAATTCAAATTAATGATTGACTCCACAAGGGAGAAGTCTGAGTTACTCTCTAATGATCTACACATTAACAATACCAGGAATATTTTCATTATGATCAAACAAACCAGTACCATAGTGAATATATATGAAGGTTTCAGAAAATTAGAAGGCTAGAGTTTTGGGGGAAATAAATAAATAAATACATACATACATTATTTGTCATTTAGCAGATGCTCTTATCCAGGGCGACTTACATTTGTGCCCATTTATACAGCTGGGCATTTTACTGGAGCAACATACATACACAAAAACGTATATTACAATTTCTGTATGATGTAATTTATGCAATATTATTATTAAAAAATAATATTCCAAATATATTATACTAAACATTCTGCATTACCACTTGAGGGACAATAAAAACACATATTATTCCATGAAGAATCCACATGGGAATTACAAAATTATGTAATGAATAATAAGTCTGGTATTGACCACTCACTGCTTATGTCCAAACCTGAAAGGGAAGCTGGTTTGATTCATACAATCTACACACCACATATTATCAAAATATTTTCTAAGCTCTCCAATACCAGAGAAGAACTGAACTATTACAATGAATGCAGATATATTGGCGACAGAGGTCTGGATTAAAACCAGAATCCACCACTAAAAAAACTCCAAACCCAATGCTTATTTATACTTTATGACAGTTTTCCATCGGGTAGGCATGGAGCCTCTTACAAAGTTTGCCACCATTTGACAACAGATGGGTTGGCTGATGTTTTGATTTTATTGGGCTTGCATATCAAGTTTTAAAAGTATAATTATCATTCAAAATAATACTGCAGCTCCCCTACACCATGTCATTGTATTTTATTGTGTTATGAAGGTTATGAAAAAACTGTGGAAGCTGTTCACCCCTAATCTGCACTGAACAAAAATATAAACAACATGTAAAGTGTTGGTCCCACGTTTCAAAGATCCCAGAAATTTTCCATTTGCACAACAAGTGGATTTCTCTCACATTTTGTGCACAAATTTGTTTACATCCCTGTTAGTGAACATTTCTCCTTTGTTAAGATAATTCATCCACCTAACAGGTGTGGCATATCAAGATGATTAAAAAGCATGATCATCACACAGGTGCGCCTTGTGCTGGGATCAATAAAAGGCCTCTAAAATGTGCAGTTTTGTCACAACACAATGCCACAGATGTCTCAAGTTTTGAGGGAGTGTGCAATTGGCATACTGACTGCAGGAATGGCCACTAGAGCTGTTGCCAGAGAATTGAATGTAAATTTCTCTACCATGGCCACCTCCAACGTTGTTTTAGAGAATCTGGCAGTACGTCCAACCGCCTTACAACCACAGACCACATGGACCAAGCCAGCACAGGACCTCCACATCCGGCTTTTTCACCTGCAGGATCGTCTCGAGACCAGCCACCCAGACAGCTGATGAAACTGTGGGTTTGCACACCCGAAAAATGTCTGCACAAACTGTCAGAGACCGTCTCAAGGAAGCGCGTCTGCGGCTCATCGTCCTCACCAGGGTCTTGACCCGACTGTAGCTCTGGTGGACATTGCTGCAGTCAGCAGGCCAATCACACACTCCCACAAAACTTGAGACTTGAAATCCATAGTTTAGGGCCTAACAAATTTATTTCAATTGACTAATGTCCTTATATGAACATTTTCTGTTCAGTGTACAATAAAAAAAATCATCATAATGATATGGATATACAAAGTGTTTTACTTAAGAAATAACATTTTTGTTAGTAAGTAAGTTTCAATATATAATGGTTTTCTATGACTAAAGCCAATGTTACTATTAAAAGATTTGATAACTAAGAAATTGGGACACAAAGGAAGCATAATATTGAGAGTGAGAGATGAAAAATATCCCTCACATACTCCATAAACAATAAAACCTAGACAAATAAAACTGGAACACTGCAATGAAAACAGCAGACAATTCTAGAATAAAAAAATTTAAGAAATTTGATCTGCTAAATTCCCTTTAAGTACTGTAGTCAGAGATGAAAAAATACAAACTGAAGAGGAAAAAGGTAACTAATTTAATTCCTTATAAATGCTTTATTAGTTTGAATGTTGATTCGATTCGTAGATATTCTTTAAGACTAGCTACAGTTTCAGAAATGTCAGCTGATCACTAATAAAATAGGTCCAATAATACAATAGGCAATATTTTTAGTCATAGTCAAGTGGTTCTCATTCACAATAGTGTTAGAAGTGTGTGCAAAGCTATACACAGAGGTTTCTCATATAATTATTATCTTAACACAACTCCCTTCACAAAGCAGAATATTATGATATGTATGATGGCTCAGTCCTGTTGTAAACCTTTCACACCTATTTGTCTGTCCTCTCAGTCCCCGATGTCTAGTTGACAGACTTAACAGTGCTTTTCGTACTCTAAGTACTTTCCACTACACAGATCAATTCCTCCCTTTAAAATAGCAACTAAAAAAAACCTTTGACAGCTAAATATCATGCTCACTTATTTGATGACGTCATGGTTTGAAGGTTTTGTGAGGTTCGGGTTGGTATTTTTAAGACCTGGCTAAAAAGGCAGTGGCTTCAAAGTTCTGTATACAGCAAGCTGGATAAGTCAAGTGTTGGAATATCACCAAGTTGATGAAGGGAAAGTTAAAGAAGTTAATGCTCCTCAACTTGTGTATTACAGCTGTACTATCAAGATGATGATTTTGACACAACTCAACAGGAAGTTGTGAAGTGAATCAGAAAGATTAGGAAATGTATCATTCCATACAGTTCTAAAAATAAGAACTTGCCTTTGTTGGTGGGCTCACAGAGTGTTTAAGTTTAGAAAGTACCAATGTACAAAAGTGAAATCAAGGCCTTGGACCTCTCCTTGCACTGTGAAAGAATAATTCTGAACAGAGTACGTACTGCATATTTTGGCCATCCATTAACTTGAAAAACTTGGCTAACCTGGATATAAGTGGATACATTTAAAATGCAATTGCACATTTACATAAAGACTAATCCTAGAAGTATGTTGGCAAGTACAGGCAGTACTTTCACCTTATAGAATGCAACTTTGACAAAGAAAAAAAATCACTGATTAAATCAGCACGTGCAGTGCAAATCCCACGGGACCAGACTGCTACTTTTCTTAATGTTCTGTTGTAACCTTGATTTAACCTTGAGGTTTTCTGCTGTACATTAACCCAGTTAGTAGATTATCCTATTTCCATGTTAGATATATTACCTCACAAAAGTGCACATCACACTCTTACAGACGCATCAGAAGATAATCTTGAAGTTGTCTCATCAGCATTAACACTTTGTGAGCCCGTTTTGCATCATATAGGCATTATCGCCAATGTATTTGAGAATGTTTACATTTCAATTATTTCTTCATCACCTAACTATAGAAATACTGTATTAACGTGCAGTAACAAATAAACATCTGACTATTTTTTGTATTATTATTCCATTTATAAAACATAAACCACAGTCTGTTTCTTCCTTTTAAGAAAAACAGTGTGAGAAAAACAGGAATATGAACATAGTTTGTCTGCTGCTTGATGGACTGGACAAGAAAAAAGACTCCAGTCCTAGCAGATCGATTATAGAAGACAGAGACAATTGTTTTACTTCCAAGAAAGTTCAAATCATAACATTATTGCAATAGAACTTACAAATCCTGTCCAATGTTTGTTTTTCACAATATAAATCTACCTGTAAAACGATAAACCAGTAAACTTGATAGTGTGCACCAATGACTGAAAGGTTTTTAAGAATGAGACTAGAAAGCTTAGCTTACAGGACATAAGTAGATCTCCTTGGCAAGAGGGGTGTAATATGGAAGACAATTTTATGCAATGTATTTCTTGTTTATTTATTTTATATTCAATTGAAAGCTCCTGGACCATCCCAAGAGTGAAGTTATAAAAAATACCCTTAGCCCATGCCCAACACACCACCTCAAATGTTTTTGAAGAAATTAATTTCCAAAACCACTGTCATCTCCCCCCCTTTCTGCATTCATCAGTCAATTATTTCCACTATAGCATAAAGAATAATTTAACTACATTTAGTTATTTATTTTTAGAAAATGTATTACATCTTAAATGACATGCTATGTACCTACGCATTTCCACTCTGCAAGATGAAGCAGTCGCACACCATGAGAACACATGAGCAATTTGTGACAGAAAAAATAATAAAAAATAAAAAATGAGGGATAAAGATTTCCCGCTCACTTAAGTACAGCACATTCCCAGAGAATAATAGAAAAACATGTATACTATAATAAAAAATAATGAGTATATCCCTGCAGCTTTTTGCACATAATAATCCATTTCTAGAATTCTAAATATACTAGGTAATGGTTATTCTTTGCATAAAATTGTCTTACAAATTACACCCTCTTGCCAAGGAGATTTACTTATGTCCTGGGGCTTATCATGTTTAAACAGAAATATGTTTCCAGTTTTCAAGGATTATGTCTTAAAAAATAACTATGTAAATACATTCAAATAATTAAACCAACTGCATGCAATAATTGTGATTTTCACGCATTAGCAAAGCACTGTATGAACTCCATAATGCAACTGTGCCCAGTTTTTGCAAATATTATCAGAAATGCATTGGAAGAATATGGAGCTATCAAAACAAATGAAAAGAACCTTAAATGCATTTTTATACATAATTATTTATATTAAATGATTTACTGAAGGAAGTCAAAGAGTAAAATGCACTGTGTTGTTAAAGTGGATTGTATTGCAGACATTCTGATACCTTTCATTTCTCAATATTAACTTATCCACACAATTTAGTGAATGAAAAATAGAAACAAAAAATACCAGTTATGATAAAAATAAAAGAGAAAAAACATTTTAAGGAAAAGGACTTGACTAGGCTCTATGTATCCCATTCTGTTAATGGTAGTAAAATTGTGTAAAGGTTTCAGTATCTCTCTTTGGGAATATTCTGAATATCACTTGGTTTTCTATTGCTGACAGACTAATGCAAGCATATGGTCCCAACACAACACTGTAGGTTTTGCCTTCAGGGCTTACTAACTTCAACAGAAACCAGTGAGCTACTTTAAAACTTGTTCTCTCTTTGACTATTACCTGTTTGTTTTCACTCAATAAAGTATTTTTGCTCTTTCAATATTGTATTTTCCAAAGCATTAAAACTCCCAAGTTTAGTTCAATCTAAGCATCCATTTCTTGGACTGTATCCACAATCACTATATAATACAAACCGTACAACCAACTGTCCTATAATTACAATAAATGTTTCTAACACCTACATTTATACAGTACACACAATCAAGTGTGGTTATCTCTTGTTCTTTACCTAAGAAGAAGGAATGGGCACATAACCATAAAGGATTTGAACATTTAAACGTATTTAATTAGCCATCATTTATTCAGGGAATCCCCAACCATGCATTAGAATTAAAGAGGCTTCAGGCAAATTCGTATAGTGAGATGTGTAATACAGGCAATTAACATTAATTATAAAACAACATCAGAAACATTACTTGGAAGAAAAATTAGCAGAACACAGTTCATGAAATCTCTTAATGCTTTATTATCTTTAAGATTTAATTCAAATGGTTTGAAAAACAAACAGAAGACATTGCTAGGCTTCAGGAAACCAAGATAAACTGAATGTTTTCTGCCCTATGGGTCATAAAAAAACATATTTGATTGGTTAAGAGTAGAAAACAAATCATAATCATAAAAATTATAATAATAATTAAAAAAACACATTTTACAAATTAAATTATAATAATTTGGATTATTCAACCAAAATGACTAAAAAAAAAACTGTAAAGTTATAGTTTGGGATGGGACACTTGCGGTCCACTTTCCAGAAATACAGGCCTATATATGTTTACCTGTTTTACTAGCTACTTGACCTACTATAGGTTCACCAAATAAGTAATTCCAAAACACTGTTCACTGTTCTACAGCACTATTTTGGCTCTTACTTATCTTCCTCCACCATTGTTTGTTGCAAACCATGGGCTGTACTGTAATCTTAAAGCAGAGACTTTTCATTTATATGATAATCATGCCCAGGTCTTCATAAAAAATGTGCCAAATCATCACAGTCTTCTTGTTTTAAAAATGCATATTCTTAGGACTTAATCTTTATGGGTTCTGTATGCCAACCTCAGTCACTCACTTCTTTAAACCTACTTTGAAGGAAATTAATGCTCAAATCCCTGCCTTTAATACACTCGTTCTCATCCTTTTAAGGAGTAAAGAGCCCAACTTCACCACATAATCAAAGATGCTGCTGTTTCACTGCTATTAATCTACCCTCACTGCTCTGTCTCCTGGTCTCCTGACTTACACCGCTTCCAGCACAGAAGCCTAATCTGTTCTGACTGGAGAACTAAAAGTGTGCTTGCACAGCTATCTACAGATGACTTGAAAACAGAAAGACCTCACTTAGCTTGGGTAACTTTCTACAAAAAGTCAAAAAGCCTTTCCCTTCCACCTGTATGAGTTTACAAACAAGGGAGGAACCAATTCAATAACACTTGCTATACCCTCTTAGTGGAATTCTAGAACATGCCCGAAGCTTTGTTTGAGCCAGTAAATAGATCAGCCAAGATACACACATAGCAATATATATTCACAGGGACTTTGTTAAAATATGCTATATTATTAAGTAATTAGGGTGACAGCAGCTCTCTTCAGCCCCCACCAGAAGGATAATCAACAGCATATGCTAGGAGTAACCAATGCCAAGAAGCTGCAGACACAGCTCAGGTATAGCACTGAATTGCATGTCATTTTGGCCACAGCACAGTAGATCAACTAATCACGAGATAATCTTCACTCCACCAGATTTTAATTGACATCTGAAAGCTGTAGGCTAATGCAGAAAAAATATGTCTATATTTCAAATAGCATAATACATAAATGTGACCTGCCTCCAAAAAACAGACTCTTCAAGGTAAATGTTCAACTTCATTTATAAATCGTATTGTCAAGTTCTGAAATAGAGCTTTAAGGGAGCCATAGCTAACATTTTTGTACTTTTATTACTTTTGCAGATCCGGCCTCGTAAAGTCAGAATGTTTGCAAGGATAAGTTTGCCAGAAACAAAAACTTAACCTTTAACAGTCTGGTTTTGGTAAAGCAGGTCTATATCTGGAATGTCAAAAAAGATTTACATTATATTATTGTATTACCCAATCACATTGCATTAAGCAGAAGTGATTCCTAATGTATAAATTGTCATGCATTTACCCTCATACATGAAGTCTGAATGTACAGCTTTGAATTGCATCATGTTAACATTTCACATTACACTGACAGTGTATAGTAGTAAATCCCTGAGATGTCAGAATCAACACAGGTTAGAACACATCAAGAAGTCTGCAGCTCCTTGGGATGATACTACAGCACAGGAATTTAGAAAAACAAGCTTGAAACTCACTAACAAAAGCTGAGGAAACTGCTTTATGTTTATTTGTGTTGTATTCCCCTGATTAAGTGATCCACAACATATAACTGAAGCAGTCTGAACTATGTACTCTTTTTACTATGAAATCAAAATGGTTTAATAGCATCCATGAGTGTAGAGTATGTATTAAAAAAAAATGTATATGTATCATTCCCCACAAAAATTGATAAATAAATAAATCAGCCATATAATTTAGTGGGAAAAGAAAGACTTATTGTCCTATTTATATTGAGTGCATCCCCCAGCTTCTGTTCTCTTTAAAGATGTGATGCGAGCTGGTTCTATTTCAGTGAAAAAGCTTGAAAATGTATATTAGTTGTTCCTAATACAATTCAAAGCAGATGCATCTCAAGATGAAACCTCTATGCAAAAACCCACATTAATGCTGAAAGATCATTTATGCAGTTGCCACTTCATGTCCTTGGCAAAATGTCAACAACTAGACGCAAATTTGTTTCCTTTGATCGAAGCACATCTCCAGATTAAACTCAAATACAAAAGCTTTCAAGAGCCCCTGACGCTCTGCTAAGGTTAATGATATCGTTTGAGTTATTTGCATATTTAATTATGCTCCCTGTTAGGAATAAGTACTGTTTATTCAATTTGCTCCATTTTCGATTTGGCACATTTTCAATAAAAATCACTGAGCCAGACTGGGAATGTGTGATGAAAAAATTAACACACATTTATCAAATGCGCCAAAGCAGATGCTAACAATCAAATGCTTTTTAAACAAGATGTCTTTAATCTTTCATTATCATTATGCCGTTTTGAAAAGAGTTCTGCTAGAAACACATGGGGCAACTGACAAACTTTGCCTGTCTTCGTTCAATGACTCAGTGGAGTGCTTAAATGTAATGTATCACCAGGAATGACAACTCTAATTTTCATAATACAGTTACATTTACTAAAATTAAACATTTTCTTTTAAGCCAAGGGCTATAGGGGTAATAAATTATTCATCTCTACTTTTACAAAGTAACATTAATCAATTATAAAGATATCAAGAAATTAAGGATGGAGGGGGAGACAATTTAATTTTAATATACAGACAATTGTGTGGAAGGTATTCTGAAACTAAGGATTATATATATTGGAAATGTTACTGCTTACTGGTTTTAGGCCCAGGACTATGCATACTGCTTATAGTCCTGAGATTGCTGTTTGACTGTGGTTGACTGGGACTGATGGACTCAGAGATGTCTAAGTTTACCTTCTGTAATAGTGCCCATTATGGCTTGCTGGGCACTTAAAGGGGAACTCCCCTGAAATTTCTCAGGTTATCCTATAAATAAACATATTCTGTGCATATTCATGTCCAGCTCATTCTATGTACCAGAAATCGAGAACTAGGCCATGAAGTCACATGGGTGCTAACTCTGGAGCTGCTTTGCTAGAAGTCACTGGGGAAAATCAGAAAAAAATTACATTATTTGACTGAACACTAGCTTGCTCTCGACGCCATAGCTTCACAAAATGTAGTTACTAGCATGCTAGTTTGCAAATCAACTGGTTTGGATGTATGAATACATCCAAACCAATAGCAGCATACTTAATTAAAGCTTGTGTGTATATTATGTGTAATTTCAGTTTGTGTGTATATAACGGTGGTCGAAAGTATAGGGACATCTAGAAACTCATACTAAGAACTAAGACAGAAATCATGTAAATGAACCACTGAGACAAAGGCAATGATGACCAACAGCTTTGACATTATTTTAAAATGTATTTAACACTTTTACTGGCATTAGTCAAACCATTTATGTTTGAAAAACCCTGAGGACACAAGCACTTCAGTTATACTAGATTCCAGGCTGTTAGGAACAGTTCATATTTTATAGCTACACAGTTCTAAAACAATTGATTGGACTAATATCAAAGAATGAGCTAAAATTACACATGGAATTAAGCGGGTATAAATTAGTCGAGAAATTGCCTTGCTTTGATAAGTCTTCTTTTGATTATTATTTTGAATGGCTGACCCATTTGATTCAAAACTAATTTCTAAAATAAATTATATATACATATAAAGATTCAACAATTTATCTAATAGGTTTGATCATTTGTGACTGCTTTCTCAGTTTTCATTCACTATTTAAATGTATTAACTATTTATTAACTAATAACTATTTAAACGAAACATGCTCTGACCCAACTATCCTTTATTATGCTTAAAAAATTTCAGGTATAAAGAAACACCTCGAATGGCTTACAAAACAATATATGAACATCTAATATTTAAATATATTAAATAAAAAACGAAAATACAATCTTAAAGCATATTACCTGTTACAATTGTAACAATACTATTTATCAAGCTGTGCTAACATTGTTGAACAGGAGACGGGATTTATATTAGTTCATAGTGAACAGAACTACCTGTTACAATGTTTTCTTTCAGCAGAGGATGAAAATAACCATGAAGTTAACCAGATAAATACAAATCTTCTTAAAATGTTTTGATCATATGCTGTAATAAAAATGGCTTACATTAACATACATTTTTAAATCACTTAACTTGCCAAAGGTAGGCACAATGATCTATTATACATGACATTAATTCTGTAATTCATGAAAAATACATTTAAGAAAGAGTGTACATGGTACTTTGATTATACTCAGAAGCACACTGTGTTTTGTCAGCAAGAGACAATAGAAAAGCAATAAGAGAATAACATGAGAACATGAAACAACCTATTCTCTTACCTCAACAGTCAGCATTGCTGTTTTTTCCTCAAGGTTTTTGTTTGACTTTATTAAAATGCCATTACGCACATCCTTTGCTGCCATTTCTTCCTGAAGGTGCCCAATTTCTGCATGTAACTCATTAACCTTTTCCTTCTGGCTGGACAGCTAGACAGACAAATACAAAAATATTTAATTCCAAACAAAGGAAACATCAGTCAATGTAGGCCTAACCTTTGAGCAGGGATGGTTATTATATTTGTTCAAATGAATGATAATAAAATATATCTTGATAAGAAATAGGTAGTATCCCTTAAATAATATTACTGAAAATATAAATGTACAAAAGACAAACAAAGAATCCTGAAAGTCACTGGGACTCCTTTTTTTTTGTAATTACCTCATTCTGCATATCTGCTACATCCTGCCGTGCCAACTGAAGCTCTGTCTGGAGTTTCGTCATTGCAATATCTTTATCTGCAATCTGGGCAACTTTTTCCAGTTGAAGCTGGTGGAGAGTTTGTAATTTACTTTGTAACACTGAGAAGGCATCATCTCTCTCTGAGGCCTGGAAGAAAACATTGCCATTAATTGCCATTTAATTAATTTCACAAAAATATCCAATTCAACTAATCTTGAATGTCATAAACATGGTCCTTACAATTGCATAGTACTTTAGATTACTAAAATACTTTAGATTCTGTAGGCTTTCTAAAAAATAAATACATAAAAAATCATTAAAAGTCAGATCCATTAATTTTATATATATATATATATATATATATATATATATATATATATATATATATATATATAAACGAAATAAACGAAATAAAAAAAAATAAAAAAATTAGATTGGCAATATTTAAGAATTCAACCATTACATACAGTCCACTTTAGTTTATATTTAATGATGTCATTACCACATCATTTGAATCTAATTATTTTTTCCCATGTAATTGTAAGTATTCTTCCACAAACCACTGTACTATAAAGCGGGTTATCATAAAATCCTTGAAGACAATATATGTGTCTACCAATTACATCTCTTAAACTTGTAAAAGCATAACCCACAAACAATAAAACAGCAGTGTTTTTAATTTTGTGACACTTCATAAGGAGGTGTGGGAAGCTGTAAAACTAAATTTCAATTGATTCGGTATTTAAAACCTTAAGGGCATAAATGTTTGTGCTTCAGCACATGCAGAGAACATTGTTTAATATACAACACATGTAAAGCTTATGGCAGAGGCAGTAAGCAATATCGTAAAAAATCTGCTGCAGCTAAAAACAAAGTTGTTTCCAAGAAATCCAAAAAAAGCCTACCTTATCTATGCTCTGCTCCTTTTTGAGGAAACTCTTCTTCATTTCCTCTTCTAGGCTCTGTATAATCCTGTCCTTGGCTTTCAGATGGGACTTCAGATCATCAACATGTGCCCTCATAATATCTTCTGGCTTAGGGCTGTGTGAGAGATATGACAGGGAGTACCAACCATTTAAATACCTTAATAGACACATTTCAAATGAGACACCTAGACACTTGTGCAACCCCAAACTCTACTGTTGATTGTAAGCTTGAATTCTACTTTACTGGTAATATTCATGGACACATGAATTCCAATGTCCTTATTATAAGATTAACAAAAGGTGCGGGTCTGTGTTTCTAATGACACCTTTGAGGTATAGTTAAACAGGAGTCCAATTCTAAAACCTTTTAATAAAGAACCCTTTCTAGACTCTTCCACCATATTTGTACTGTAATTACTACTAAGAATTTCTGCATTCTTTATGGTAATCATATTTTTCAACTTCTTTTATATTTCTTTTGTTCTAATCCTAGCCAGACTCAGACACAGGGAGGTAGAATTCACCTTGGACTGTGGCTGATTTTATTTTACTTTTTCTTTTCTTTGTAAAAAGGGGAAAAAAAATTGCTTTCTGAAAACTAAAATAATCTTGTCACTGAAAGGCACGGTGTTCAGATATTGTTGTTCATTGTAATTAACTATAAAATTCTGTATTTTCCTCTTTTTACACAGTAAAAAGTATAGTTCCGCTAATAACTATATACCAATGCAGCAGATGAACAAGTAGCTGGAAAGATTATCTCATTGATGTCTGAAAAGCAGATGGCAGCAGCAGGCCTTACTAAATAGATAAATTGGACAAAATACAAGCTGCGTCTTGAGTGTGTGGCTATTCCTTTTTAGATTGTATAAAAAATAATCTCTGAGCTTACACTACCTAGTACAGTATTTTACCTAGAAAAAACTGAAATATAGCTGCAAATATAAAATAAAGCTGAAATAGAAATAGTCTTGAACATAATCCGATAATTGATAAACACAGAAAATGTAATTAAAGAGCAAGAAGAAAGACAATGCTGATAAAGCTGAGCACCAAACCTACAGGCAAAAAAAATAACAGATTCAAAGCAGGCCTAATACAGAAGACGACAATGCAGTCCAAATGGAGTCAAATCAGAGTGATGTACAGGTGTCTGGTAGCAGGGAAATACATTTTCAAATAGGATTTTCAAGGACAGCAAAACAATCTCGAGCTTAATATTCCAGAGGCAGGCTGCATGCAGGGATGATGGGCTGACCCTTACATTAGAGTGGGCTGCTAAAATCTGGGATACCATGATTTGAATTCTGATTTAAGAAGAGCAGTCCAATATGGTATCACAGCACTCCTGCCTTGATGTAGCAAAAACTATAAAACCGAGTCTGTAGTGGCTATGTGGAAATCAACAAGAAAAAAGAAAGAGAGAGAGAGAGACATTTTTTTTGACTGGGAGTTACATGCACCTCGAAGTCTAAAATCAAAAAACAAGACTCCTGACTCGCAGTGCTGAGCTCCGAGCGACAGCTGTCAAGCGCCTAGGCATCAGGTGGTAAAGAACTGGTATCACAGTGAGATCCCATAAATATTGCTTCTTAATGTTTAGCTGCAAAACAAATCTGTCTCATCTCATTTTTGAATATGTAAATTGTTGTTTTATACACACAAAGTTCCTTAAAGGAAGACACGAGGCATCTGATCTGGATAGCAGGAACCGATGATTGTAAGAAAAGAAATAGGTACACAAAACAGCAGGGCTTTTATGAAAAGTTTTAAAACAAGATAAACACCTGAGGATTAGAAATAATAATGAAAAAATAGCTAACAGCTCTATTCACTTTTTATAGGACAAAGAAATATGAGTTAAACTCTAGATGTGGGTAACATACAGGGAATAGGCCTACATTTATATATCATTGTGAAATACATTATTTAGAGTAAATGTATCTGTTAGCATTATTTCAAAAGATAAAGGTAAGCTGCAGTAACAAAATTATATACAAACACACACAATACCTTCACAATCTAAAATGTTTAGTTAGTAACCTGTTGTACTAGTGGTATTAAAGGGAACAGGAGAGAAGAGACATGTTGTTTTGTTTTAACAGTGCAAATGTTAAGACTTAACTATATTATTAACTTTCTGCAGTTTCATACCGTTCTTGGCTTCTCCCTGGATGAGGGTTTGTTGCACAGTACAATAAATACTATTCTGAGAACAAATGTTTCTATATTTGACAACAAGCAGGACCTTTACTTGCCGTGCCCTGATTGGCAGCCACTCTTTCCACTGAAGGAACTGTGCAATTTTCAGCTCAAAGCCCTATACACCCAGAGGGCATCAATTTACCCCATCATTTAAGAGATGACTGCACCACCATACAATGCAACATAGACCCAAAATGTCATCACATCACTGACCTTACTGAGCCAAATGGATGAAGATTAACATGATATACAATTAATGATTTATCACAACATGCATATGTCACAGTATATCACATTAGAATTAAATCACAGAAGCACTGCTGGATAGATGGCATGTTTCTATATTTTTGATTATTTTAATATAGATTTATGTTTTAAATATATATTTTGTATTATTGTTTATATTTAATGTTTTGCTAATTCCATAAATAAGGTATACAATTAAATTACAGTAGCAGGCTAGTAATATATATTTTGTATAAAAAGGGCAAAAAAGTCAAATCACAGGAAAATTTTCCTCTTTCCCTTTCTCTATGTATTACAGAAAGAAAACAAAGGTTAAAAAATATTATATATCACATACATCTATATATTATATATGTGCTATTATTTTTTTTATTTTCCACAACAGCAATAAGTATCTCAATTTTTAATGTGACACGGTAAGTACTGCAAAAAAATTAATTGCATAAAGGTAAAATTAGAACACTGCTTTATAAATGATATTATGTCAAGCTGACAAATGGTAGGACCTGTTATATTTAGCAACTAAGTGTCTAAATGATCATTCAGCACTCACAGGGGTGAAAAAAAGCAGCCTGCTTTGTTGGCTATAAAACGGCTGCTCGATTTTTCATACTGTCATTCTGCTCTATTAGCAAAGCCTAACACAATTAGTTATGAATATGCAGTAATAACATGCAAATTGTTCCCTCACAATTGCCCCTAGGCAGTGGTCTTTGCCTTTCTAAGCCCAATTCTTTCTACATCATTACAGCAGCTTGGCATAATTCATCAGAATAAAAAAACACCTCAGCCTTATTGCATGTGCCCGGCTAGTATAACCATCAGTGGTTGTTAAGCGTTCTATGACAATAGCTGTATTAGCGATGCTCTCCCAGCTCCCTGCCACTCTGGCACTTGTACATGTCTCCCTTGGGTAATGTTAGACACTACATTTGAGCCTGCCAGAACAATTAACCCCTCTGTTAATTAGAAGGAAATGTCAGGCACGCAGATGGTACAAGCTGGCACCAAGCCATCCCGCCAACTGCTGTTGAAAGCAGCTACCCTGCTGCTGACAGCTGCTCAGCCGTGTCCCAAACCAGCAGATGTCAAAACTTTCCAGCTGAGGAAGACTTTATAAGTAAGGGGGAGGGGTTTGTAGTATTTCTAGCAATGGCAAGCACTTTTCAGCTATTATATCAGTTACTTTTTAGCTAAACAAATATTAAAGTGGAAATTAAAAGAAAATGACATTATGAGAACAAAGCAGACTGAAACAATATATAGACCAATTATACGTGTTTATATTAAAGCAATAGTGATCTCTTATTCTGACATGAAGCTATTATTTGCGGTCTAACAAAAGTAAGGTAATTCAAAACTTAAGTGGGTCTAAAATACATAATATTTGTGTCTGTCAAATATGTATATTTCCTTCCCAAAGGTATAAACTACTCATTTGCTAGTAGTCACAACCATGCATTTATTGATTTAAAACCAGGTGTTCCAAAAAAGCCCACTAGGTTTGATTTACTTCCCATCGCTTAATTAATATTCTGACACTGAACACTGTTGCATTGCACTAATGTGTAACGGCAGCTGTATGCATAGTGTGTGTGTGTGTGAGTGTGTGTGTGTGTGTGTACGTACATATAAACAAATATATATTTACATATAATCCTGAAATATCAAGAAACAGATACATGCCTACAATTTGGGTCCAACAGTCCTTTTTTTCTTGTTTGTTTTTTACTTTTAAAATGTATTGGCAACATAAGCTCAACTTTACAGAACTATATTGTCTATAGGAAAATGATAGGGATCTCAGAGCAGACAAACAGTGCAGAAAATGAATCAATAATTATTACTGAACTAAAAAAAACTCAGACCTTGTTCGTATATAAGACTTAACTGAAAAGTCTTGCTTGGGACTGTTATGATTGGATGGGGACATGTGCATCTGATTGTATGATTGCCCTGAAGTATCACTGTTTGTTGTACAGGGTTTTATTTTATCCTACGTCTATTTTGTTATGTATCGTTGTTATGTGATTTGTGCAATAACTGCAATGTAGGTTTTGCATTCTTGCTCCATAAAAGCACTGATTTAGAGTTTATTATTTTCTGTGTGCTGGGGCATGTAGCACATAATGGCCTTATTTTTCACCATCATTATTTTACCTTTAAAAAGGAATTATGTGGATTGCATTGCTCTTTCCTTTGATACATTGTCATTGCATTTTCTTACATTATTCTCTCTATTGCAACACTTCCCTCTTACGTGTTAGAGATTTTTCATTTATTAATTTAGCTTTGCTAAGGAAACAACAGCTCTTCAAAACACACAAGTGATGAAACTAAGAGGTCCCACCCCTGCTATGCAGCCCTTCTATAATGATAAAACATGATGGTCATGAGCTGAAACCAACTACTAAATCCAGCTTTGACTTGGAGATATAGTCCAAAACCATAAACCTACAAAATCAAAGATCTGTCATTATAAAGGCATTTTTAGAACTAAGCTCCTGGTGTATTCTGTAGGCTAACATTCCTTCCAGCAATAGGGCCTACATTATTATAGCAAGGTTAAATTGTGGACAATGAATTTCTAACATAGGAATCCTACAAAATGTAAAATTTGAGTACATTAAATCAGCTGAGCCAAATAAGGATCTTTCTAAGTTATCTTCTTATAGTTCCTTTACTTCTAATACTTCAAATCGTTTATATATATATGAATCACGTCAGCTGCTAAACATCACAAAATGAAGTGAGAACTGCTACATAGATGCCTAGTTATGTTTGTCTTTTGGAAAAATTGTAAATGTACATAGGAATTGATGATGTCAAACTGACAAGAACGTACAATATTTAAAATGTCTAAAACACATTTTTATCCTGTCACTTTCATTTTAGCTCTCCAAACTCTTTGAAGTTCCACAAACTCTTCTTCTAAATTTAAAGACACTGTTTGGTGCATGAACAAAATCAAAAACAAGCACATATGTATGTATATATATTTTTTATTTAAGTATGTATTTATTCATATTCATTCATTTATTCATAGACAATCTTATCCAGGGTGACTTTCAAAAACTTTTCAAGTATAAGGTAGTCAAAAGAAAATGGAGAAGAGATGTGATCATGCTTTTGTTGTATTGATGTTGTAACCGATATTAACTGATGTTTCATCAAATGTACAGTCATATTTCAATAACTAAAATTACCCTTTCAAAAACCAAAACACGATTATTTAAGTTTTGTCTTAAACCAATGAATACTGTTGTGGGCTGTATACCCATTTGGTGATACAAATACTATTAATGTATCTAATTGTCCAGGTGCACTTGTAATACCAATAAATTAGTAGCATTGATTGTGCTTTGAACTTGCACACAAACAAGCTAAATAGTCCCAAATAGTACAGACTGTTAACACACTCATAAAATCTGAGTACATTTCTTAAGAAAGAAATAAAGATAAATGTTCTGAAAATCAATGTCAAATAAAGATTTGTTAATAAGCACTTGTTATCTGAACTCCCCAGCCCAGATCTTTTAAAAATAATTACACAAACATTTTGGTATAAGCAGACCGTAAGATTTTACATGTTTAATTATAAACAGTGTAAATACAACAGCCTCAATCAAGAAAAGGTAATTAAGTATAATTTAATTGTATAAATAAACATTCTAATACTAACACACATACTGGGTATTTGACATCCAATGCATGTTTAATATATTATTTTATTTGCTTTATTTATTGTATCTTTAAAATAATATAATCTATGGTACATTAAAACCTTGTCCTGAAGCCACATTTAACAAAGTTAAGGAGAATTAAGAAAATATTAATAAATATAATTTGCCAAACCATTTGTAATTCCAGAAATATACATTATCATAAACGGAAAGCTACTGTAATTTAAAATGGTATGCTCCTAGATTTAATGCACATCTATACATACTTAATGTCCAATGTATGCACTTGAAAGTATTGTCTTCTTTTTAATTCATTCAACAGCATTTGAGTTACACAAGCGATAGACATAATCACACAACTCTATTCAGGTAGGGAGAGCAAAATTAATCTGATTGGGTGGTACTTTTATTTGAAAAGATTCAGTAATTACCAAACTTCTGATAAGGTTTTCATGAAATTATTAAGTTAAATTAAAAATAAAAGGAACAATAACTGCAAGGGGATTTAGTTAATATTTAAATCACATGATACATAACCATCATTTTAAAAGGTAGGCCTTGGGTCTTTAAGGCATGGATTATGACCTTGGGAAATTATGATTCCATTGTTCTTAAATTAATAAATTAATATATAAATCGTTTATTAACGTTTATTGCAACACAGAAGATAAAACTCTACTATAAAGTATTAAGTATTCTATAAAGGAAAACAATAAAAAATAAATAAAAATAGATCGTAAATCACTGACATACAGATATAAGATATGAAATGGCAGCTAAATCATTCCTTGAATTACTTGTGACACTGAATGTGGGTCGTCACATTGACTCTCTAGCCACTGCGTTGTATATTGATTTGTTTGCTTCACTAAATAAGAAAACGGCTCATTGAAGACAAACAACTGAAAAAGTCAAGGTTCACGTAAGCTTCATCAGAAAGCAACATATTCCAACATGCTGGACAATTTTATTTGTTTTTAACATAACAACAAAAGGTACTTTTGGTCTCTGATCTTCAAAACTTTGATTTAATAAGTAGGCCTATATCTTCACTGCTCGCAATTTATAGGTAAGCCTTAATTGTGGAGATAAGTCCATAATTTTAGGATTAAAATCTAGCAAAATAGTTATCTTACTGTAGACTTTGCAACAGACACAAACAAAGTGTACCTATCTGAAAATTAACAACAGGAGAGGTTATCTTTGGGTTTGGAGTTGGAGCATTAACTTGATAGAATTTGGAACTGACAAAGCAGTTATGTTTAGGAGTTACTGCTTTTATAAACTGACCTCTGGTCTAAACCTGACAACTGCTAACACTACAGATAACAATAGCGCTGTGTGCATCATCTGTACCGACTATGATCATAAGCCTTTGTGAAGAGGTGTGCCACGTCATATGGAGCATATCGCCTAAAAGACCACAGTTCCACAAGCTCAAGTTCTATTATATATCACGTAAAACAAAAATCGGGAAAAAAGGACAGTAAGAACAATCATGATATCCTGTATTCCTTCGTCCCAATCCGCTGTGAAAGGCTGTCCATGATACTTTTAATTTCCATTCAAAATAAAACAGTATGCAGAAAGTGAATGAAAATGTCGTGCAATAAATCAAAATGCAGTGGGTATAACTGTCTTCTGAAATAAATAAAATTACAACATTTGACAAATCAGGTACAGCAGCTACTTACATGCACTACTTACATGTTTATGCTGTTACCAGTTGCTCCCAGATAATGCTCTTTTGGAACAGTCCTTAGGATAAGTGAAGAAAACTAAGAAAGCAACACAAAAAAACAAAAAAGCACACAAATGAATAAGTTACATGTTCAAAAATACTCGCACATACATAAAATGTATATGAATACAGAGGGTAAGAATTCATATAATTTGACATGTTTCAGTTTAATTATAAATGCCATTAGATATTAAGGCTACAGAAGTCTTTTTTCCCCATCCACAAAACACTAAAATAACACAAGGGCAGAAATAGCGTTATTTTAAATCAACATGTCTCCTCTACAGAACATCGCATAATTCAATGTTGCTATGAAATTTGTCATTTAATTTCACAATAACTACTTCATTTAGGTCCTAAATAAAAAAAGACAGAAAATGTGTCTTTACGGAGAACAAATGGAGAAGCTTCCACACCTTGGGACCTTCCTCTTGGAAAAGGTGCACACAGCACTCAGGTCAATGATCAATGATTCACACTGACAGAAATAGGCATTGAAGAAGTGTCAACTTCACAGACATCAAAGTAAAAGTAAAAGATAAAAACACAGAAAATAAAAGCAGTCTGAAAGCTTATTGATGACAAACCAAGTTTTTTTTATTTTATTTATATATATATATATATATATATATATATATATACATACATACATACATACATACATACATATTTTCAAAGCAGTCATTGGAGAAATAAGAGAAGGGTTCATTTTATTTTTGGTTATTAATATAGTGTAAATCTGTGCTGAAGTAATATTGATTCTGAGACTCCTGGAAATCAGCAATTTACTTTTAATAAGTATTTAAAAATTGGAATACCTTACACAATATTAATTTAGAAAGGGGTTTGCAGCTCTGTGGACCAAGTTTGCAGCTTTATCTAAATGTTCAGGTTGTAGTCTTATTTTAAATAATGGCTCCACTTTAGAAATACTTTTAAGTGTGTACTTCAAACAGACAGTGGCAGGGGCATTCAAGAAAAAGGAAATCAATTTTGATGTTAATTACTCACAGGTCATGTCACAATGGTATCAGACTTTTTATTTTTCCATGACCTGCTTCAGGTGCTCCTTCAGCTTAGAGTATAATTATTCACATCAGAATGATTTTAGTCTTCTTTTTACAGCATTTGCTGAATCCAAAAGTCCATCTATCATGGTGCTTTATATGAATTGCAAAACGCATAAACAGATAAACAACTCCCTTCGATCAAGTGCATTAGTGGGGAAATACAGGAATGGGTTGGGGTACATTTGGAGAAGATAGCAACACATCCATTAGGAAGCTGAATATTTTATGCATGATCCCAAAATGAAAGCCCCCTTTTGTTGTGTTTTTTTTAGTATCTGGTGCTTTTTAGGTCACATTCTGAGACTGTTACATCAAAGCAACAGACAACATTACACACAACACAGTGGTTATTCTGTTCCCTGCATTTACCTATGCAGCAGTTAAAAGTTGAAATTGCTTGGTCATTTAATCCGGAGGGAAATGTAGGACAAATACAATTGTAACACTTCAAAGCAGATACAGTATATGCTCTGAATACTGGAAATCACAACAGTTTCAGTCTTTAACATGGCATAACTTAAGCATTCCCTAAAACATGGATTGTCATCTCATTACTGCTGTGTGTTGTCATGATGTTGAATGATGTCATTCACCTTCATTAGGGTTTGTGTAGACTACTACATCTTAGAGCACTAAAAGACCACTACTTAGCTTAAGAGATCATTTGTTTAAAAATCTGTGATATTTCTGTCCTGGTTTAACATTTTGGTTTCTGTTCCTATTTCTACTGAAATATATATATAGGCTACATTAATGTTTGTGTTTATTTATGTACTTATTTTGTAAATAAGGTGTCCTGCAAATCAATTATTCAAGGAAATGTGGAACCTTTAAATAAGCAATAAATAAATACATTATTTCTACTACTAACAAACACAGAACCCATGTTCAAGGGCAGGAGATTTGTACACTAAGTCAATTAACATAGTGGAAGCTGAGCTAAAGAGAAACTTGCTCATTCAGCATGCAGTGTTTAATACGGGTGTTAAGAAGGACCAACAGCAGCTCCAACCAAATAAAGTACTGACAATATTTAGACTCCAAGCAAAAAACAATAACAGCAATGAAGTCAACTGAATTTGAGCCCCGCTGCTTAAAAGTCTATAATGGAAAGGTTGATTAGTAGGCCTAGTGAGGTAGCAATTATGCACTGTGGCTGTGAAACAAATGCTGCTGGCCACATTTGTAAAACTAGCTGAAATTATCAGTTCTATAAAACCACACTATATAAATTTTGAAGTAGACTGCAAGATAATGTGTTATAGTTCAATTCTGAGCCAAGGTCTTTAAAATTATATTTAATGCTGTAGTGCTACAAAAAATTAACTTGAGCCTTTTCTTTTTTTCTTCAAACCATTTAAAAATCTTCCCAACCCTCTAAAAAAAAAAAGAGGAGAAATTGTGTCTTGTGTGAAAATAAAGTACTGATGCATAATGCATTAATTTAATGTTAGTATTAATGTATGATTTATTATTTATTACAAAATGCTCCCTCCACCCAAATTGTTAACCATAGCATAAGGTCCAGCAAATTTTAAACATTTGAAGTTTAGATCATTAGAAGTTAAATTTAAATTTACCCACACTTACAAAATGTATATTGAAACATGTCTGTAAAACTACACAAATCATAATCTGTTCTTGAAATCTGAATTTTAACCTATAAAAATTTAGTTGACTATAGAGGTGCCTTAATAGGTAGAACTGTATGATGCATTCACTTACATAAGTGTAAAACGTTCAATGCATGTAACGAAAAAAATGAAAAAATGTGCATGTGAACTAAGCAATTTTAATAAATCAAAGGAGGACAAATTAATAATTATAATAAAATAAATAGTCTACATTAGCTGATTAACAAAGTATAGGAAATAGTGAATATAATTTACAAGAAGGTTGCAGAACATCCTAAATAAGATGCAGTTAGTGATCAGTCAATGCTGCTTTCATGGTTTATGAATCTTTTACAATTTATGATAATGAGCTTGTTGAAGGTTAAGACCACAGTAAACTAATTTGTTAAAAGAATAGCAAAAGCTGGCATAAACACTTCAGCAGCATTAAACCTCATTAAAAATATTACCAAGGTATCAGTCAGCAGCCCTGAAGGAAAACACTGCGTACATTTTACGGATCTAGCCTGAGGCACATGGCTGACAAGGCACACAAATAGCCTACATTTTGTTGTTTCTGCTGTTGTTACTGCTACTGTAAAGAAGATGTAGATAATTAAAATGGGAGACTGAAAACAAAAAAGTCACACAAATGTCCAGTTTGTGAAGTGCTCCCAGTGCTGAAATGGAAACCACATGATACTGGTCCATTATGTGAATTCAACTCACATTTCAGCAAGACTAGCCTCTTCATGATCCAACAAGAAGCAATGTTTCATTACAAAATAAAACCCCATTTATTTGATTTGTTGTCAATGATGAAATTCATAGTTTTGTCCTTCAAGACATGGCAAGAACAACATCAGGATATTCAGTTTGGAAAATTGCCCATTCTTTCACAATAACAAAATTGTGTTGTCTCCTAAATCTCTTAAAAAAAAAAAAAAAAAAAAACTTCAATGACTCAGACAATTTACAACTTATTATCTCAAAATCTGGCTTTGATCAGATATCCATAAGGAAGCCATTATTATTTTTATTGAGCATACTTTTCTTTTTGCGTACAGCAATTTATGCTACATATAAACACATAGATCTAATAATGTATTATTATTCTATGCATCTCTTATTACATGCACTTCAAAAATGCAATTATATTTGAGGCAACATAATTTTGTGCAAAGTATACTCACTCTGATCCTAGTTTATCTCTGTACCATGAGATACAGTATTAGACCCCTTCAGCCCAGACCTGATATATTAACATAGGTTTAAGGTGGCACACAACTACATATGTAAGTTTGCCCTTATTGCTGACCTTACATTGCACTTAGTATCTTGTACTTGAATAATGCTGTCTCTGCGACTACAAGCAATTTATTCTAACTAACGACCATCAAGCGCTCATAAATCAGCATTAGATCCTTTTTTTACTGAGCTGGTGACTTTTACTTAACACAGATAGAGACCACATTCGGCATCCTAACCTCATATTGGCACATGTATTGATTTTAATTAGTCTAATTAGTTCATTATTTTAAAAATCAAATGGGGCATTCATTATACCCCTCCACTACAGTGACATATGATTAGCGACTTAATATGGTAATGAAGCTGAACAATTATCGCCCAAAAGGAAGTCATTAACAAGTGCATAAACATAGGCAGCAATCACCCCCACTCTCCCTCACCATCACCACCCCCATCTGTACAAATACATGAATGTTGGCACTGTGGGTCCTGTTCCATAAGTCAAATGCTCTCTGGAATAGGTATAGCCCTGATTTCTGTAAGGACTTGGTGGTTTAGTCAGGCGTTTAAGCATCTAAGTCGCTTACACTAGGCTAGATGTCTAAATCCTGTGCTACTGATATCATTGGTTTTAAGCATGTGAAACATCTTCTATTCTAGGCACTTTCAAATACACCCTCACCCAGTTTCTAGTTTGCTATGTACAGGGGTTGAACATGCATCATTGGGAAGTAGAGGAGGTGAATTAGAAAACAAACACCTAAAGAAAGAAACATTTTGGACAGATTGATTAGACACTTACTCCCTTTGGGTATTAATGAGATAGGCTGCCAAAATTACCCTTTAAAATAAACTGTTGGATTCTTCTGTATATAGATTCTTGTATCCTTTATTCAAATTATATATATATATATATATATATATATATATATATATATATATATATATATATACACTCACCTAAAGGATTATTAGGAACACCTGTTCAATTTCTCATTAATGCAATTATCTAATCAACCAATCACATGGCAGTTGCTTCAATGCATTTAGGGGTGTGGTCCTGGTCAAGACAATCTCCTGAACTCCAAACTGAATGTCTGAATAGGAAAGAAAGGTGATTTAAGCAATTTTGAGCGTGGCATGGTTGTTGGTGCCAGGTCTGAGTATTTCACAATCTGCTCAGTTACTGGGATTTTCACGCACAACCATTTCTAGGGTTTACAAAGAATGGTGTGAAAAGGGAAAAACATCCAGTATGCGGCAGTCCTGTGGGCGAAAATGCCTTGTTGATGCTAGAGGTCAGAGGAGAATGGGCCGACTGATTCAAGCTGATAGAAGAGCAACTTTGACTGAAATAACCACTCGTTACAACCGAGGTATGCAGCAAAGCATTTGTGAAGCCACAACACGTACAACCTTGAGGCAGATGGGCTACAACAGCAGAAGACCCCACCGGGTACCACTCATCTCCACTACAAATAGGAAAAAGAGGCTACAATTTGCACAAGCTCGCCAAAATTGGACAGTTGAAGACTGGAAAAATGTTGCCTGGTCTGATGAGTCTCGATTTCTGTTGAGACATTCAGATGGTAGAGTCAGAATTTGGCGTAAACAGAATGAGAACATGGATCCATCATGCCTTGTTACCACTGTGCAGGCTGGTGGTGGTGATGTAATGGTGTGGGGGATGTTTTCTTGGCACACTTTAGGCCCCTTAGTGCCAATTGGGCATCGTTTAAATGCCACGGCCTACCTGAGCATTGTTTCTGACCATGTCCATCCCTTTATGGCCACCATGTACCCATCCTCTGATGGCTACTTCCAGCAGGATAATGCACCATGTCACAAAGGTCGAATCATTTCAAATTGGTTTCTTGAACATGACAATGAGTTCACTGTACTAAACTGGCCCCCACAGTCACCAGATCTCAACCCAATAGAGCATCTTTGGGATGTGGTGGAACGGGAGCTTCGTGCCCTGGATGTGCATCCCACAAATCTCCATCAACTGCAAGATGCTATCCTATCAATATGGGCCAACATTTCTAAAGAATGCTTTCAGCACCTTATTGAATCAATGCCACGTAGAATTAAGGCAGTTCTGAAGGCGAAAGGGGGTCAAACACAGTATTAGTATGGTGTTCCTAATAATCCTTTAGGTGAGTGTATATATATATATACACACACACACATACATACATATCCCGAATATCTAAATCCTAATCAAATGTAAAATCTAATTCAGTTACATAGTATATTCTCAATATCAGTGGGGGTATAACTGTTCCAATTACGAATTGTATAATCCGTTATTTATATTGATTGTTGCTTTTCTGGTAGTAATGTAGTGTTATAAATCACCTGAATTATAATGAAGATGGGGCTATACACACTAAGGACGCTCCACAGATAAACTGTAAATATAGGCTAATTAGCCAGGTTATTTGAAATAAAAGAGAGAGAACATTAAATAATGTTGTCTGTTTCCTGCTAGGCTGTTCAGATTATATAAAATATACAAGAAATCATTAGGCAGTCGAGTTATACGTGATTAGTAAGCATTCATTTTAGTATTTGTAGTAGTAGTAGTAGTAATGATAATTATTATTATTGTGAGGTAAGACAATCTACCAAGTTTATATCACATATGATCCAAATATAAATCTTGGCTTCAAGTCATTTATGATTGAATTCCTTGATATTCTTTTGTTGACTGAGTTGAAAGGTGCTTCACATTTTTAGAAAACATGAATTCTGGTTGGAGAGTCATGGCAACTGTCCATGCCCTGTGTAGCTTGTCCCACTGCCCATGAGCTCCGCTATACCATGTTCACAGCTGTTCTTCACTCTTGGATTTCTTGATATTCCTAGACTTTGTTTTTCTATTCATAAGGCTTACGGAAGGGCTATCCATGAGTTTAGACCAAACCTATCATTTATAATTGTTGTAGACATTTGTGGTTAACCAAAGAAAGACATTGTTTGGTTCATTGGTTGGTTGCTTTTCATATGGCTGGTATTGCTGCTTTCTGTTTTAGCTAGACTGTCAAACTAAGTGACTATATGGCTATAAAAAACTCTGTTGAAGAAGTAACACAATGAACAGAACTAAGCAACTGTAAACTGTACTGTGGGTCAAAGACAACAGAGCAATTCTAATTAAATGAAAGCTTGTTAAGAATCAGGGAGTGTTCATTGGAGAGCTGTATACTGAGGGATTGAATACCACCGGGGTAAATCTTATCACCATGGCACAAAGACCTTTCCTGACCAGTGAGGTCAAATGGAAACTAACTGACCTGAACCAAGTCTTTTAAGGTTCAGTAGCTTGGCAGCATCTGCCGACTCATTTTGGAGGGTGGAAATAAGCAAATGGTGGGAAAATGATCAGTGGTCCTAGGTCATCAAAGGTTATGTTTAAGGTGAAACTGAAATAAAAAAAAATTAAAAATCACAGTAGAGGAAGAAAATGGGGTTTTACATATTAATAGGTAGTACACACTTTAAGACACATTAAGGCTTTTCACCAGAATATTACATTTCTCTGAATAGCCATTTAAACAAGGGAATTGAAAATATCTATCTATCTATCTATCTATTACAAAATCCACTTACATCCAGCTTCTGCAGTATCCGAGCCTGCTGAAGGGCTCCAACGAGAGAGGCAATGTCAATCTTCATGTCCAGATTTTCACTGCGCAGACATTCAGTTGCTCCTTCTAAGCATTCTTTCTTGTAGTTTACAACCTGTAAAGCACACATCATTTAGATCTGTTTTTGACAGGAAGCTCATTCTGTGCACATTTATACAAATTATGAGGTCACTGCAATATTCAAATGAGACATTACTGTTGTACAGAGAATGTAGTTAATGTTTGTCATTTCATAGTCTTTGGTCCTATACTATAGCAGGCATGTTGTCCAGAATATCAGTCTTGTATCCATATCTTTTCAAACTGTGTGTCACATTTGCATTGGGAACTACAACAACATGCTTGATGACCACGCTGGTGTACTAAATACATCAAATAAACCTTTTCAATCTCTCATAAATTTCAGAAAAAACAAAACGTATTTAACTAATTATAGGAGAAGTTACATGAAGCAGAGGGATGCGGAATAATAATTAGATTTTTTCCCTTAAGATTGTCCTACAAAATTATATGTACCTCTATTTTTAATCACTAATGTATTCTGGATAAAAATAGCAGTTCTTGACTAATTAAAATGAGGCTATTTGCGCTAGACAATAAAACAACAAGAAATAGTTTACATTTTGTCTTCATTTTTACAAAGAGCAGATCATGTTAAATAGCTCTGGAAAATGCCTAGATCACCAGCTTTAGCATTAAGGTTAACAAAGAAAAAACATTTAAGTGTCCTTAGACAGCTATTATAAAGCAAAAGACAGACGACATAAGAGTGCATTTATTTCAGAATCCTTTTGTGAAAAAATAATCAAAGGTATGCAGATGAGCTTTTATAGAACAACCATGTCTGCATGCTAGTTTCAGTCATGACAAATGCTGTAATTTAAGTGAATAATTTACATGGCTAAAGCAAATTACCACTGCACTGTTACATAGACAAGTCCTTACCATTTTTGTCCAGTTGGACTGCTCTGAGTAAGGCTCAGGCTGCAAGGGGAAAGGAAGTCTGACATGCTTTGAACCTAGCTTACATCCACAATTATTATAGTTGATAACAAGGAGTGAAAAGATGATACTAATAGATTATGAGAATGTTCCCCTTGTTTCCTCTTTTGTATTTCTATTTAGTGCTGCTTTGTTTAACATGGATTTCAAAATGTTCTTACACCACTTGAAGTGCAATCAACGAGCAACTTGCATGACAAACTGGGATATATCTGCACAAAAATCTAAATTCTGAATCATGCTACTGCATTGCAGAGCCAAACTGAGAGACCTGACACTTTATTCTGTTTTATATCAATAGATTACAAAAGAGGTTACCAACCCTGGGCCTGGAGATGCTATTTGATTCTTGATCTTTACTCCAGCTCTATTGATACCAACAAACCTGAACGATCACAACATGTTAAAGACTTGGGGTCGGTTGTATAAAACTATATTAGACTAGTCTAAACCATTAGACTAGTCTTAATTTGACAGATAGACAAGTCTAATGTAAGTTAGTCAGTTGCATAAAAATGTATTATAACCCCCCTCTCATTCCCTAAGGCACATCTAGTCCACAACCCAGCCTGAACCCTAACCCTAGCCAACATTAACATCTGAAACTAAGCCTATACAAAGCTACACAACATTTAGTTAACTAGAAATGCAATTCTAGCCTAAATGGAAGTCTAAGTTTACTGGGCACTCTAGACATAGTCTGAACCAAAAAGTACACCTAATTAATTCACTCAACACAATTTTCATTTCATTCAGCGATTTGCAATTAATTAGTCTAATGTCTACATAATATTCAGATTACTTTGTGTGAACTGTGAATTTTCTTGATTAGTTCAGGTCAGTTTTTCTGACTGAGAGGGGAATGTATACTCTATTAGGTGAGGTTAAATGCCGGTAAAATACTCAACTCATATTTTTCAAGTACTATGAAATACTGAAATTGGAAGATACTGCTTGATATTGCTAATGCTGTTGAAGTATAAATTCAATTTGTTTACATGGCTACTTGTTTAGCTAAGAGTTATTTTGCACCTGTATGGTAGTAACGACAGTGACTGCTTGTTAGTAAATTAGCAACCGACTTAATGCACTTTGTCGTTAGATTGACATGCAGTTTCTGTAAATCAGAAGCGGTTACATTGTAGGCTGTTATTATTTAGTTCCACTTCAACACTCTCCGTGACACCCATGGAGATCTCAGACCACCACTTCATCTCCTTCTCCCTTTCTCTTCCCTCCCTCCACCCCCCCACCCACTCCCTCTGTCACCTTCCACCATAATCATCGCTCCATCTCACCCCCCACCCTTGCCTCCATTGCTCTCACTCTCTTACCTTCCATTGACTGTTTATCACATCTATCTGTCAACTGCACTACCTCCTCTCTGTTCTCCTCCCTTGATTCTCTCTGTCCTCTCACATTTCGTCCTGTCCGTCCCTACCCTCCTCTGGGACTGTTCTCACCTGAATCTCCTCCTACCTCAACGACCGGACCTACCAAGTGACAAGGCGAGGTTCCTCACCCACCCCACAACCTCTCCTCACAGGCGTACCCCAAGACTCCATCCTGGGCCCGCTCCTGTTCTCTCTCTACACTCGCTCCCTGGGCCCCCTAAATGCATCCCATGGTTTCTCCTAGCACTTCTATGCAGATGATGCCCAGATCTTCCTGTCTTTTCCCTTTTCTGACCCTCTGATCCCCTCTCGCATCTCTTCCTGCTTGTCTGCTATCTCCGCCTGGATGCTCTCACACCACCTCTAGCTCAACCTCTCCAGATCGGACCTCCTCCTTTTTACACACTCTTCCTCACCTTCTGCTGATCTCTCCATCTCAATCCCGTTGGAATCCCCTTGGATACTTTCTCCCTCCTCTTCCGCTAAGAACCTAGGAGTCACCCTCGATCCTGCGCTCTCCTACACCCAGCACATCACCACACTGACACGCACCTGCAGATTGTTCCCAAATAAAATACGCCGAATCCGACCCTTCTTCACCGACTACTCAACTCAGCTGCTCATCCAGTCCCTGGTCCTCTCCCGCCTGGACTACTGCAACTCCCTCCTGGCCGGCCTGCCTGCATCCACTAACCGCCGCTCCAGCTCATCCAGAACTCTGCGGCTCGTCTGGTATTCTCTCTGCCCTGATTCACAAACGCTACTCCACTGGCTCCCGATACCGGCACGCATTCAGTTCAAGACACTGACCCTCACCTAACGCTGTCTCGATCACACTGCACCAAGTTACCTTCAGACACTCATCTCTACATCCCCTCCAGACCACTGTGCCAGAAGACTAACTCTGCCTCCTCTCCACTAGCCTTCCTCCAGAGCCGCTCCTTCTCATCCCTGGCGGAACAGTGGAACGACGTTCCCACTGAAGTCAAAACAGCAGAGTCCTTGACCTCCTTCTGGCACTTACTCAAGACACATCTTCTCAGACAATACTTGTAATTTTAGTCCTTTACTATCCTGTAGGATAGCACTTAACAAGGTTTTAACATGCTTCTTGCGTTACTTGTATATTTTGATTTCCCCTTTGCTCCCTTTCCCGTAGCCCTTGACTGTGACCTAACATCTTGTCTGCACTTAGCTTTTACTATCCAGGATGTAAGACCTCATTTATTGTATTCACTTGTGTAAATTTGAATTTGTAAAATGTATTATGCTTTCAATTGCTTTGTATCTGAATTTGTAATGTTTGATGTCTTGTACTGAACTGTATTTTTGCACTTTGTATTGCGCTTATGTTTTGAAAGTCGCCCTGGATAAGGGCGTCTGCCAAGAAATAAATAATAACTTAAATCCATCTACCATAGCAATGCTGAATATGAGCACTTTGGCCACAGACATCTTCTGTAATTATTATTTCATTTTTTTCTTATGAGATGCCCTTATCCTGGGCAACAAAATATAAATGCATAATCAATCAATATATTTATATTATTTTAATTTGAATTCTGTATTCTCATCCTCTGTTGTTACCAATAGTATAGTAGACATTGGTATCTTGAATTCCATTGTTATTTTCCTGAGTGCTTTTATCTAAGGAAATCCCCCCAAAAATTATTTTTCTCACTCAGTATTTATTTTGCTTTTCCACTGTGAAAGATTACTGCACATTTTATGATTTCATTAATTGTTACAGTAGCTGTTAATCCTTTGAATGTATTGCATTTCCAATAATAGTCATCAAAAACAATGTTTACAGCAGTCAGGGGGAAAATATGTAATATGTTTCTGAAGTGGGCAAATACAATTCCAGACTCCAATTTAATTCTAGTAATTCCAGCATAGCACCATAGGACACAAACAAGCTTGCCTCAGTGATAGATTAATTAAAATGAAGCGCACTAAGCAATTAGCTGTTAGGTATGATAATAATGTACTGCTGCTTATCTTCTGCTATTAAACCCCTTGCCATTTTCTTGTTTTCTAAATATTTCTTGAGGTTGTATATTTCTTGAGGCCAATATTTCTCTAATTTGCAAAGACATATAAATTACCTCAATTATACATTAAATGTGCTTTTAAGTGTGCAATCCTAATGTTATGTAAACAGAAAAGGATGCAAACCTACACTCACCTAAAGGATTATTAGGAACACCATACTAATACTGTGTTTGACCCCCTTTCGCCTTCAGAACTGCCTTAATTCTACGTGGCATTGATTCAACAAGGTGCTGAAAGCATTCTTTAGAAATGTTGGCCCATATTGATAAGATAGCATCTTGCAGTTGATGGAGATTTGTGGGATGCACATCCAGGGCACGAAGCTCCCGTTCCACCACATCCCAAAGATGCTCTATTGGGTTGAGATCTGGTGACTGTGGGGGCCAGTTTAGTACAGTGAACTCATTGTCATGTTCAAGAAACCAATTTGAAATGATTCGACCTTTGTGACATGGTGCATTATCCTGCTGGAAGTAGCCATCAGAGGATGGGTACATGGTGGTCATAAAGGGATGGACATGGTCAGAAACAATGCTCAGGTAGGCTGTGGCATTTAAACGATGCCCAATTGGCACTAAGGGGCCTAAAGTGTGCCAAGAAAACATCCCCCACACCATTACACCACCACCACCAGCCTGCACAGTGGTAACAAGGCATGATGGATCCATGTTCTCATTCTGTTTACGCCAAATTCTGACTCTACCATCTGAATGTCTCAACAGAAATCGAGACTCATCAGACCAGGCAACATTTTTCCAGTCTTCAACAGTCCAATTTTGGTGAGCTTGTGCAAATTGTAGCCTCTTTTTCCAATTTGTAGTGGAGATGAGTGGTACCCGGTGGGGTCTTCTGCTGTTGTAGCCCATCCGCCTCAAGGTTGTACGTGTTGTGGCTTCACAAATGCTTTGCTGCATACCTCGGTTGTAACGAGTGGTTATTTCAGTCAAAGTTGCTCTTCTATCAGCTTGAATCAGTCGGCCCATTCTCCTCTGACCTCTAGCATCAACAAGGCATTTTCGCCCACAGGACTGCCGCATACTGGATGTTTTTCCCTTTTCACACCATTCTTTGTAAACCCTAGAAATGGTTCTGCGTGAAAATCCCAGTAACTGAGCAGATTGTGAAATACTCAGACCGGCCTGTCTGGCACCAACAACCATGCCACGCTCAAAATTGCTTAAATCACCTTTCTTTCCCATTCAGACATTCAGTTTGGAGTTCAGGAGATTGTCTTGACCAGGACCACACCCCTAAATGCATTGAAGCAACTGCCATGTGATTGGTTGGTTAGATAATTGCATTAATGAGAAATTGAACAGGTGTTCCTAATAATCCTTTAGGTGAGTGTATTTCCTGTATGTGATATTTATGTTTTAGAATTGTATGAATACAAAGGAAGCACTACACAATGCAGCCAACTGTATTAACAAACAATCTTCAGATTTATTAGCATATGCCTTGGTCCCTGTCTGTTGAAACACTTCATAAGAGCCTTGACTAGACTATTGCTACTCTCCTAAATTCAAAAACTTAGATTCCGGTCATTGAATTGCACTACCTATTATATTGAGTTACTTAATGCAGCTCTCTATCAGAGCTGTACAGCATTCCCTACCCATAAGTGCCAGCAATGCTATTATTCTACCCCAAACCATGTTTGTGTAATTCTTCAACATCAATAACCTGGGACAGTGCTGAATTATTTAATGTGGTGATTAATCAATTATTAAAAATGTCTGTCAGCACACCCACAGAAACAACACTGCTTCTCTACAGTTAAAATACTAAGCCAAACATAAGGTAAGGAATGTATTAAATGTTGAACACATACACATTTATGGTCAACAGCTGGCTTCATAAATCTATTTTAGAGAATGGGTGTGAAAATGTGTAATTATCAAAATACATGTATAGCTTTATAAGAGTTGTTTAATATAGTTTTCTTAATATAAGTAAGAACAGTATGTCCAAAAATATCAAATATATAACTTTAAAACTTTTCAAGGTTGAAAATATTACAGTATATTGTATGTATACTTGATTCAGATATCAAAATAAACAAATATGTCTTAGTCCTTTTTGCTTTTGATAGAATGTATATTCATAAAACCATAACCTGGTCTTCTGAGTAAGTAATCATTGCAGCTGCCTTATATACTTCTACATCTGGTGTACAAGTAGGCCTACTGATTTTAAATCGCCAGGTCACAATCATGGGTAAAACATGTTAACAACTTATAATTTACTGTTGTCTGCATTGTAAGTCTCTGAAAACTCCTATACATAGTATTAATGGAACTTAATAATGCTCAGAGATGATGGTGTGAATTACCTGTACAGGCAGGGGACACTGACAAGAGGAAAGTGTCAACTTAAAAGTTATACAGTTTTTAATGATCATATCTCAGTGAAGGCAAAGCACTTAATATTAAAAACAGATGTCAAAGAGAAATGTGGCTGAACTGTCCCACTAAATAATGCATTGAAAAAAAAAATATCAAGCATGTTGTGAATGCTTAATTCTGAGGAGCAGTTGCAACTCTTATTTAATTTAAGCTAAAACTGAACTTCAAAAGTAATGTGTGATCTAACTGTCATTATTTTTATCAAAATGAAAGCACTCCACAGGGTAGCAGAGTATGTGCTTATTTCAATTTTGTCATATAATCAATGTCTACATTTTTCCAAATAAACAGATTGTTTTTTTTTTACTGTCCAAGAAGTAGAAACCTATTTGAATGTCTGTCCCTGCCTTTTAGAAAAAAACTCATTGAGCAAACTGATACCAATCCTATGTTGCATTCAATGTTCTGTATTTTTCCCCAAGCTAGATTCTATTAAAGATGCACTGGAGCTAAGGGCCATGGATAACTGGAAAGAGACATAACTTAACATTTATAGCTTTACCCAAGTAAAATGACATGTGATGCATCTACCTGTTAGATATCACAGGTGTGGTATCAATAAACCATAGATAGTATTTATTGAACTACTTACAAACAAACAAAACACAGCTATCTTAAATTCACATACATATAACACATATTTGGTTGAAGATAAGATATAGACTTGCTGAATATTCTTAAATGGTCCAAAATGTTTTAAACATTTAGTAAGAAATGTCTATATAATTAAAGAATTTCTACATTGTCTCAAAAAACACTTTTTAGAGGATAACATAATAAGATTACACAGCCTACAGTCATTATATTTGTTGGTCATATTGACTTTCTTACATAAAAAAGAATATAAATAAAAGGTTGCATTTTAAAGAATGAAAAATAAGTTATTGCAGACTGTAATGCCATTTTAGTCACCATAGGTCAAAGCACAGGCAACACAACTGTCTAACAGTAAAAATCTTAATTAACTGTGGAAGCAAAAGATGCATTAGGCTTTAACAACAGCAGAATGGAAAGAAGGAAGAGCACAGAGTTGTACAACAAGAATGTGAGCGATTTGAATTTGAAAAAATAGAAAGTATGGAACAATACAATTAAGTTACATGAAGATTACAAAAAGGAAGACAAACAACAGGAAAGTATGAGTCACAATAATTGATATACTTCACTATGAGAACATTTGCAATTCTCACTATCACACATAAAGTTCAAATCACAGGCATTCTATCATTTTTCTTATAGTCAATTGAAATGGGTGAGTACCTAAGTTTTTAAACAATGGTGAAGAATACTTTAAAATGGCCTTTGTAATGCTTGGTATGAACTGTGCTTTACACATTCAAGACTGTTGCAAAGTTTCTTTGGAGAAGGGGAAATTGTTCTTTATTTCACAAATAGTATTTACCATCTATTTGAATCCATTGAATACAGGAAGTGAGAAAACAGAAACAATGAAACAATAACATATATACATTGTAAACACTTACATTAAGGAACTGGTCTGCCTGTAGCTTTTTAGCTTCCATAAGGTAAACTTTTTGGTTTGCTTCTTTTTCAAGGTCCTCCACAGTCTGAACCAATACTTCATTTTGGTCACTAAGATCATTCACATAGGAATGAAGGATCCTTACTTTCATCTGTTAAAAAAAAAAATAAAAAAAATAAAAAAGTTGAATATATATTATCTACAAACGTAATAAAATCATTAAAAGAATAAATAAAATAATTAATCCATGACTGCTTTTCTCATGTTTACCTCAACTGTCAAGTCAAGAATTAAGATAAATATTCATTTTATACTTGTTATGGATCTTTCTACATGTTTCTGTAGTTTGAATTAGCTAGCATTTTGACTATATTTTACTTGACTATGTTGTACAAGGTACAGTACTTCCTATACCACCATGAACTGAAGGCAAAGTTTGAGATTTTAAGAGTCCAGTTATTCTTCATATGATAACCTGAGGCATTAAATATTGTGCAATGGTTGTTTAAATTCTGTTACATTTGTGTTTAAATGATATTTGTCATTTAAGATGGAAGCATGAGGTCACTTAGTAACACAAATTAATCTACACACATCTAATGAGTATTGTAATGGGACCACAACAATGGGTAACTTCTAGATGGAAAGAGGTTATTTATTCACAAAACTAAATCATTTTGTAGAGGTCACAGACAAAAAGGCTGTGCTGACTATGTCTTCATCTTAAAATGTCTGGCTTGAACATCTGTAAAACAAACAAACTGTTATGACAAATGGTGCATGCTAAATGTAATGTAGGTCTCAACATCAATCATTTACAGCAGTATTGATAACTGAAAACTGTATCTTAACAAGTATGTTGCAGTCCCACTCAAATTAACTGTAATCTTTAGATGAATTTCATCTGTCAGGAAATTAACAGGCGGCAGTGTGGAACTTTTAATTACATGCATTACAGCAGACTGTAAGACATCAAAGAGAGCTGATACTGGAGACTTTTCTACTTTAACTTTAGTACAACTCACTTGTGTCTTTTGCATTTCTACGAATATAGCTTATATGTATGTGCCACTCAGTATGAAGATACAATAGGGTGAAGTATCGTTCTCTAGTCTACAGGTAATTATTTGATAAGACTCTTAAACCAACTGTAACTAGAGGGAGCAATCTTGAGCTGTCACTATGCCAGAAATTACAGTTGACTTGCTTGCTGTTGGAAATGCTTTAACAACAGCAATTGTGTGAGGAGATGGTAGAGATGCATGGACTAATTGAAGCAGATTACATGGATTATAGTAATGGGAGGCGTAGTTGCTACAAGAATATAGATGTAGTCCCTCACATCACATGCTTTTGCATGTCAAATGGGGCTGAACATTAAACCACCTCTTTTTTTTTTTAAGCAAAACGACAGCAGCATGTGTAGGTGTGGGTAGGAGATGTAGGTTTCTTACAATGATGATGATGATCTCATGAAGATTATTGAGCTCTAACAATTGTATATATGTTAGCACAGGTATGATGCATTCAAAGGCTCAAACCTACCCGTAAAATGTCTTCAGGATTTCCATCTCTGCTTTCGAGCTCCAAACGCCTCAGTTTCTGCTCATAAAGCCCCTTGAACTCATGCAACAGGAGTTTCATGTTCTGGGTTACTGGCCCATGCAAACTGGTGTCTCCACCTCCAGCTAGAGCTGACGATGTGTTTCTACAATCAGCATCTAAACAAGCTTGAAAATCGACATGGTCCACCCTACAGTCCGGCCACTGCGAGTGATCCTGTTTGTCCCTAGGACCAGTACTGCTGCTACCTCTGCATGCCATGCTGCTGGAGAACAGAGCAGAATAATGCAGACGAGTTGAATATTCGTAATTAACACGTGTATTGTTTAATTAAACATTAAACAACGCCTACTCTTCGCTAATGGCACTCAACGTTGTTGTACATGTGTGCATTGATATTAACAACTAGTAACTTCAGTATGAAAAAATAATCTGCTCTTTCGTTTGTAGATTTCAGATATATCATTCTGGTTTACATAGTTCACTAAAATCGTTTAAGGCATTTTAAAACTAACCTCAATCTTTATAACCTGCCTTTCCCAAATACTCACAACCAACCTGTAATGTTACTGTCCACAAACCGTAGATTTTGTCTCAATCTAACGTGCTGTGCTTAAGCCCGCCCACTATCAAAGATTATACTGGATAATGTATTTCGATCTGCCCCCAATACTTCGATATGATTGGTTTACGCTCCAAAATAAAGGACGATATCAAGTTTGTTTGAGGTGCAGTAAACAATTCCGAGTCTCCGCCCATTTTCGCCTGCCGCTGATATTTTCATCTTTGCCTCGCTTTGACAAGCCTCTCTGTCTTTACAGCTGATTGGTTCAAGCGGCTCGACGTTTCCATGTCAAACATTTTCCCATTGGCTGTGCCGTTGCTAAGGGGCGGTTCGGAGAAACGGATCCCGGAAGTGTTGTTTGGTTCCTGTGTGAAAAGGGAGGACAAAGTTTAACCAGGAGCTGTCAGCAAGTAGAGAAACTAAACAATGGGTAAATATTGAATGTATTTTTATATATAGTTTAAGATTTATCCACCAAACAAGCATCAGTCATTTTTAAATATGTATAGAATAGCTATATGATCTTAGGGTGGCATTCCCATTTGACGCTAGACTTGTACTGTATAGCAAGTCAAATTAAAAATGATTTGTGAGCCCTGCACACATAATTAAGAAAATTAAAACGTTTGAGTGTGGACGATGAGGTCGTGAAGTTAGGGTATGATCTCAGTTCAGGTCAAAAGGTTGTGTATAGATTTCTACAGTTGTCGCATTAAAATGGATTGGACTTTACCATTCATTTTCACACACGAAACTCAAGAATACTGACGATTTCATGATTTATAGATCTTGTAATATATCATCGCAGCTACTAAAAGCATTGGCCTTGCATTTCAAATTAAGCTCAAGTTTTATTAATCTTCACTTCCACAGACATGCATTTATTTTTATTATTTTTTTTGTCTAAACTGAACTATCACTTATAAGATAGGCTTGCAACATGAGAAAGAAAATTGGAAGTTCTCTTTGCAGGCCTCGGGGAAAAATGTTTATTTCATTTTCTATCTACCACACAATCTGAAATGTCTGTCTCAAAGCCAATTTTACAGTCATATCTAATATTGTTGCCAAAAAGTTTCCTTTTTGTGTTTGTGTTTGTGTAATTCAGTGCAATACCTCTTCAGAAGACCAAATTTTGTATGAATGTATGCACAAAATAAATTATTCTGCATTGGGAGATGATACTGATAATTACTTATTCATCTTCATAGTATTGCGTCTTAATAGCAAGCACAATTTACATACATTTTCCTTGTGCTTTAAGTTGTTAACACACACACACAATAAATGTGTAACAGTTTAAATTTAAACTTGCTGAATTCACTTGATAACTGTTAATTTGAAATGTTGTATAGTGCATGTATCTCTGGAAGACTGCAATTGCTGACACAAATATATCAGTCTTTCAATTTAAAAGTAAAATTTGTAATTGTATAGCTTATGGAACTATACTTTGCAAAGAGAATATTCTATATAGTTTTTTGTGTTAGTTATGCAGAACAGTAATGCTAATATTTGCCAGGTTTTCTTGGGGACAGTGTTCTGCATTGTGATTGGATGCAGAATCCCATATTCCTCTAGAATGAGAAGTACTAAAATACAAGTACCAGTTATAACCCTCCACCTCATTAGTAACGATATATTATTCTAAACTGTAGTCTGTCACTCTCTCAACAGAACTAGGTCAATTATGCAGAAGGAGATAACATGTTTTAAGCTATCATTAAAACCTCTAAATACTGACAAATCGATGAAAACTGAAGAACTGCATTGTGTACTGTAAGTAAACTTATGAGTAAAAGCATTTGTTTTAATATTTTCATATTTCCATCTTTCAGCTAATGTTGTTTCTTTTCATTTCAAAAGTTTTAGTTTCTTTAGTCTTTTTTTATGTAGAAGAAAATGATATCTGTTTACTCAGACTTCAGTACCAAAGCTTTAACATTCATCTGTTAAATCCATATTTTACACAAATAATAAATAAAAAGCAGGGTTCTCATATTGTTCAGTGGTTTCACCACATTTACCTTGAAGAACATTTATAGTTAAATGGAAATAGCCTAAGCGTTACATTTGGAGAATATTTTGATATTTAATATCACAGCTGCCAGTTAGATGGACTCTTTCATTTACCTGAAAGCATTATAATATTGACATAAGAAGCAAATACTATTGATTTACTAAGAGTAGCACCTTCAAGCAGAGCTACTGCAGTCTTGTGTGGCTATATCAGATGAGTACAGTAGAGACCACTTTGTTGTATGTATTTAGTTTTTCAGTGTAAAACCCATCCTCTCTTATAAATAAAAATAAATTAAGCCCCCAGTAAGTTTTATGCTTGGAATTACCCATATTCTGTTGATTTTGTGTGAATTACTTAATAAGAAATTATTTATCTAATTCTTTACTGGCAAACATCTAAATCTACAAAACGACAATGTACAGAGGTTAATTTAACTTATTTAATCTGACTTCACTGTTTTCTCATTTATTAGCTATTCGTCCTGGCGTTTTGGTGTTCTCTTTAAGTCACCATAAATTTTTCATGAGTTTTTAAGCTGTTTTCCTCAGAACCTTTATACTTATTACTTATACAGGTTTTGCATCTTCCACCTTCATACTTACAGAATCAATTAATTCTTTTAAATAATTTACATTCAGAGCAAACTAGATTAAGTAAAGCACATATCTTTGTGTCAGCCCCATTTTCAGAGATGTTTCTCAGACATTAAGTTACCCCTGACCCTCTAGCTTTCAGAATTCTTTGGCGATTAGGGAAATTGTGTTGCGTTTGATATAGCATTAGTGTAACAGTAAAGGCATAGTACCCCAATGCATTTACACTTACATGAATGTTTTATGAAACAGACCCATAATAATTAGTCTGGTCACTGAGTGGACAGTTTTAGTATCTTCATAACTTGTTTTCTAGATGAGATCATGCTGAAAGCATCAAAACTGGAATTTAAAATTTATATTCTCATTATTTTCAAACACAAGAGCAGTAGAATGTTTCTAACACTCCAGTTACACAGGCTCCTTTAAGTGTATGTGTGCATTTATGAATATACTGTTGTAGCTGAAAATGTTTGCATCCTTTATCTGAAACAATGTTATTCAGTGCTTGATTTTAATGCTTATATAATCCATAGGCAACTGCTACCACATTTTACTGCATGTTATGCTTATATATTCTTTCCAATCCTACCCCCCCACCCCCCACCCCAAAGTCAGTATTTTGTGGATTGTCCTTTGGCTTTCAAAATTTTGACAATGCACTTCCTGTAGCCTTTCAATACATTCAGGCTTTTCTCAGGAGGGATTTGTGCCCACTCCTCCATACGAAACCTCCTGTGCTTTTGAACAGATCTTTTTAGTTTACAACAAATGTCCTATTGAATTGAGCTCTGGAAATGAACGTGTTTTATTAAAATACAGAATTAATTGAGAAAATGTAACTTTCAGTTTACTGTTAAACATTATTTTGATATTAAATGTCAATTGATGTGTGAAGATAGCAACTCAATAATATGATAGACTGTCAATAGGATGCTTTGTGTAAAAAAAATTGAGTCTCTTTGTTTTTTATTAAGCTAACTAAACTCACTTGTGCTTAATCAAGAGCTCAATTAACGTTAAAGAGTGCATGCAGATCCTGAAGAGTAGGTTAAAGCTGCTCTAAGTGGATCTATTTTAGGAATTGTTGACAAGTGCATCTTCTAATACTGTGTCAGATGGCTAGAAAAGTAAGCCTGAGTTCCTAAAACCTAGTATGATACAAAGCAGTGGTAAAATATGAGTTGGGTAAGGCTTTTTTAGGCTACACTTTGCTTTATGCAAGGCAGCAGTATACATAGTCGACATGTTGTGTGAATGAGATCAACAGTCCTGGCAGCCCATTCCTGGCATAGAGTGTGTATATGGGAGTCCCTGGAGGTGGGCATACTGGGACAGTTTGGTAGAGGTCAGTTGAGGATAGCGCACACATGCCTGATGGGGTGGATGTTTGATCTTTGGCCAGGCCTTGGCAGCATTGTGAAGCCCTGACTCTTATGTTTTCCAGGATAAGCAGGTGTTCTACATTGATATTGCTATTTTCTAAAATCAAATTTGTCTAGAGAAAATAATAACCGTAGCAAAAGATTTTTTGGCACTGTACATTTATTTTTATTTTCTCATTTTTGTGGTTTTATTACACTTAAAATAGAAATGGGGAAAGCTAAAGAATAATATTGGAAGGAGCCCAAATAGTTACAAATATAATGATTTAATTGAATAAATACATGTTTGTTGCTTTTTCTATCCCAAAAAATGTGTTGCTTTGGTAGGCTTTACATAACATTCATTCAGCTAATCCATAGAGAAAGGATTGAATTGGCAATTTACATCTGTACATTTCCCTGGGAGGATGCCTGAAGTCTGCCCTAAAGGGACCACCCTCCGAGTTAACTGAGGGAGCTTCATATATATTCTTTGCCCATCACCTAAGTTACACTTACTTCCTTTAACTTTGTAATACTGAAAAGTAGGAAGTAGTAGCCTTGAAAATACATCAGGTTTATCCAGGAAATCATCTCTGGAAGGCGCTGAATTATTGTACCACTGTGAGAGCTAAGTACTGTCTTTGTCTACTAGGCCTGTGTCTTACAAATAAATAAATTAATCATCTAACACTGTTATGAAACTAAATGTTTAAAAATATCCTTACATAAATCATAGGGCTGATACCTAGAAAAGACTGTAGTTCCATTAAGTGACAGACAGGAAGATAAAAGTCTTTAATTACTAAACTATTTCCCATTCCTTCACATACCTTGTCTAAGGGCTCCCTTTGATTGATTACATTTTATCTTGCATCTACATGTGCTATTAGAAATTATTTTTGATTTGAGGTGCACCTAAAATAATAGACATGATTTCAAGCTTTCCTAAGAACTCAAGTAAAGGAGAATTATCTCGTTGTGGGTTGCTTATGTGTATATGTCTTTTCCCAGTTGCTGATAAATACCCTTTCTGTTTCTTGGAGGGCTGCTCATTATGTAGTAGAAAACATCTAGTCAGAGTTGACTGCCTGTAAGCCAAGGTCCTGCCTTCTCTGTTGATATTGAGGATCCCAGTGCAGTCTTCCAAAGGAGCAGGGGTGCTAACTCTGGTGTCATAGATAAATCCAAGGTCAATCTAACCTACCCTCCCTAAATCCCCTGTTTTCCCAATGTTTTGCACATAGGGCTTCTAATTCCCTGTCCTATTTCTCTTTTGGGCCGTTCCCAAGGTCAGGCCATTTTTGTGGTGACCTACTGTACAATTGCTGCCTTGTTTTACCCTAGAGGGAGCTACTTTTCACTGGATGATAGGTTATTTGCTGTTATGTAGCCAGTCATTTTATGATGCAACAATGGTTGAAGACACTGTATTGTTTTACGCCTGTAAATCTTTAAGTAACTGAACCTGTAAACCTGTAACTTTGGTAATTTACTGTTTAAACCAGTAAAATAAAACTTAAATAATTATTAATATCTTATCAGAAATATTTCAAGTAATATTTGAATCAATTATATAATTTTAAGTGCTTATCACATAGATTAAATTAAAGTGTAACAAGAAACAAGTAAAAAATGTTAATAAAATATTAGCTTCTGCATCTTTACCTGGGTTCTTCTGCTTTGCAGAGGAGAATGTGTCTTTATTTCTATGAGATCTTGCATAAATGTGCATACATATTCCTTCTTTAACTGTCTTTAACATGCAGGATGATAAAATATAATAGCATTTATAAGGGATCACAGTTGCAGAGTGCACAAATTGGCTGCATGTCAGTTTTTACTTTTTAAATTGTGTGTTTGTGTATAATATATATATATATATATATATATATATATATATATATATATATATATAATATACATATACTAAAATAACAGTAATGTATGGAGAATAAAAAAAAAATAGGAATTCAGCTATTTGTACTATGTTGTGTAAGTTTGGATTTATTGTATATAGACCTCAGTCACTTTTGATCAGAAGGAAAATACTCAGGCTCAGTCTAGTTCATGTTAATACCAAAGTTGACTGCTTTCAGAGCTCAGTGTTGAAGGCTTTTGTCATTTGGGATAGGATGTGCATTGTAGTTCTTGTAGTTTGAGGCTGATCATTTCTAAATAATTGGCTACATGGGCAGTCTACTTCCAGGGAAGATAATACACAAAATAAGCTGATAAGATTAAACCAGAAAGCTGACACTAACTAATTAAGCACATGCAGCATCTAACAGAACATTCAGCATTAAAAACAAAACATCATTAGGTAGTCTAAGATTAGTGCTAATCATGGTCATTTAAACCAACTGATATTGTATTATGTATTGAAGCAGGTAAATCTGCTTAAACAAACTGGCTGAATCACTTAACTTGATAAAGGTGATGAATAGCCTAAGTATAACTTTGGTTCATCAAACCCAAAAGGAAAAACCAGGAAAAAAGCATTTCTTAGAGCTCTGATTCCCAATCACTCTCTCCTAGGCAATGATTTTCTGCACTTTCCTTGAACTATATGTAGGGCAGGTCTTTTGTTTACTATAGCAGTAAATATAGCCACTGACTGCATGTTTTGATGATTACTTAAGAATCATAGATTTCCAGTTCCTGTAGTTAAAGCCTTGTAAATTTAAATGCTTAATTTTTATAGGCAGTGTGCATTGACAAAAGTGTCTAGTTGTAATATATCTCACAGTACTGTGAGTCTCAAGAAGCATGTCAATAGTAATCCTGGTATTGATAGCAGCCCTGTAGGAGATGTTACTTGCCCTAGCTAACATCCATGTGGTCCTCTAAATCATAATTACATTAATATTGACAAGCCCTTGACAATAGCCACATTACTATTGATAGGTTTCTGTCAATAATATGTTCCCAAATAAAATATATTAATTCATAACTTGTAAACTGCTCAATAAAAGCATTGAAAAGAATATCAAGAGTTTGTATCCCTAGAGTAGAGTGAACCAATAATTTGTCTCTGTTACAGTACCTAGTAGAGTACCACTTTGTGCTGCAGTATTTCAGTACATACTATGAAACAATTGGAGATTGCCTGACAATATATTTAAAACGTATAATACAAATTAAAATCTGCCTTTTCTCTTATTTTATTTTTCTGAAGCAGATTCAATTAAAACGTCTCCTGCAGGAATTTTAACAAATTGATTGTCTTTTTTTTGTTATTACTCAAAATGTGATCATTTACCTTATTCATTAGTTGCTTACAAAACATTTGGTTGTGTACATCACTTGCATGTGTAGGGTATCTGTAATCGTATTTAATATTAATTTACTTTGACATTAATTTAATTTAAATGTATGGAAAATTGTGTTTTCATAAGCCTATAGGCATTTGTTTTTCGTGCTATTAATGCTCAACGTCGTAAATAATTTCAGATTTAATCTAATCTATTTCTTCATACTGTTTTGTTTTTTCTTTATTTTAAACTTTGTGTTGTTTTCAGTTTTAATTACAATGTTATACAACGTAACATTGTTATGAACTGCAGTCTATATATTAGCCTGGGAGATCTCTCAAGTATTGAAAATGTTTTTGTGTAATTAAATTGGGCATTTTAATTAGTTAATAAAAAAAATCCCTTTCTGAAATAAGAAAAACAGTAGGCAGTGGATATTTATAACAGGACATCAGAGTCCTGAAAGCTCGTAAAGGCTGTCAAAGGAAAGTAGTTCCACATGGCGGATGTTTACTGTATTGCTAAGCCTGTGCTGTTTGGATAATCTTCTGTGATGTGATTTGTCCACACTCTGAACCTCAAGAGGGAACAGTATAAGACCTCCTGTGCTAGTGCACAGCAGAGCTAAAAGGGAATTTCTTACGGGTTTTACATGTGAAAAGCGATTTAAACTTAAATGTAAAATGCATAACCGTTTTCTTTTTATGCTTGTAGATGACACTGGAGGAGACCAGCGTTTCATGGAAGACAGTTCAAGCACTTTAACTCCAGTCCTCAGAATAAGTCAGCTTGATGCTTTTGAGTTGGATACAGCTTTAGAACAGCTTGTTTGGTCACAGTTCACCCAGTGTTTTCAGCATTTTAAACCTGGACATTTAACCCCTTTTGAACCAGAGCTAAAAGCATTTCTTCAGCTGCTTCTGTGGAGATTCACCATCTATTCCCAGAGTGCCACAGTTGGGCAAGCTCTACTCAACATCAGATATAAAAATGATCTCTCCCAGGCTCAGAAGTATCAGCCAATGAGTCGACAGCAGAAACTGAGATATGCAGTCTTTAACATTGGAGAAAAGTGGCTTCAGGAGAGATCTCACAGCCTGTTCCTCAGTTGTCCTACAGAATCTGTTATTCACAAAGCCAGGCACTTATTTACCTTTCTGAATGGATTCATGAAAGTTGCAAGTCTACTGAACTTCCTCGTCTTTCTTCAAAAAGGAAGATTCCCCACCTTGACAGAACGATTTCTAGGAGTGCGAGCTGTTTTCAGTAGACCTCAAAGTGTCCGTGAAGTTGGGTTTGAGTACATGAACCGAGAGCTGTTATGGCATGGCTTTGCTGAGTTTCTTATTTTCCTTTTCCCTCTCATTAACACACGGAAGCTTAAATCAAGTATTTGCTCCCTGTTTTCACCTCTGGAAGGCTTAAGAGTCAGTGATGCCTCACAAGCTGCACATTGCAAAGAATGTGCACTTTGTGGTGAGTGGCCAACAATGCCACACACTATTGGCTGTAGTCATGTCTTCTGCTACTACTGTGTCAAAAGCAATGCCATTGCAGACATGTACCTGGCTTGTCCCAAATGTGGCATGGAGGTACAGAAAATCGAACCTGTGAAACTACATATTGAAATGACTGAATTTCATGAAAGATGATGGACCACCTGATATTTTAAGGAACTGAATATAGTGGACTGTTGGTTATATAACTGTATTTTTCAGCAGTGAGATTTACCAGTCTCATTAAAGATATGATTTGGAACTGTCACTCTTGCAGTTGCACCTTGGCCCCTTTTTATCAGGGTCTACACATACAGTGGAAGTTTTGAGGGAATGGGTTTGGGATTGAATCAATAAATGTTAAACAGATGGCCCTTACAGTGCTTTCAGCTCTTATGCACTACCCAGCAGATAAAAGGATCAGAACAGCAATTTGAGTATATTTTAACAAAGTTAGGGAACCCAAGAAAAGGACAGACATCAGGAACTGTATTATTCCTTCACTGCCTGTGATTTATTTTCAGCCAGATTAAAAGTGATAATGATTGTATGACACAGCTTCCATCGTCATCTTTTTCTTTAAATATATGTCCTTAAAATCATGAATTAAATGATGTTCCACATTAATAGTTGCAGAGGTCTTGCAGAATGCCACTTTCATGCATTTATTACTGTCAAATAATGTATCATACCCAGTAGTAATGCTGGGCTCAATTTTCTCACAATACAGTTGCTGTTGTAGTTATATTACACAATACATATCCATGCAAGATACAACCCCCAATGGGCAGTGTGGCTCTAGTGATGCACTGGTGAGGTACAGGATGAGCTAATCGTGAATTATATCACTCAGAAAACAGGTGTGTCAAAATTAATGAACATTAGTTTAAACCTGGGGTGCCCAAGACGTCGATCACGGCCGATCACAAACTAATTTCTAGTAGACTGCGTTAGAACTTCAAAAACACAATGTCAGAGCTAGAACACCAGCGCAAGGAAAGTGTGCAGCTTGACAGGGGTGGATACGTTGAACAGGTGCAATACATTCTCTCAGATTTGGACACACACTTCTTTGCATTCCTAGAACATGTAATGACATTTATGTGCTTCCCATTTGGCGTGGACATTGATATTGTTCACAAATTGCAACACACCTGCAGTGGAGAAATACATTTTTACTTTCCAAAATGACATCCAAATCAAATCCAGGGCCTTGGGGGGAACCTTTCGGAACCTAATCGTCCAGAAAAAATATCCAAATATGAGAAAATGTACGATGTATTTGACAGCATTCTTCACATCCACTTCCCTTTGTGAGTCAGCACTCTCATACATGTAGATCATTAAATCCAAATGCCAGTCCACTCTGACAGATGACCACCTAGATGCCTGCTTGAGGCCAAGAATCAGCAGTCACTATCCCGATTACACAATGTTTGCTGATACCATGCAGTGCAAGCCATCACATCACAGAGGTAAAAACATCACAATAAGGTCAAATCAATAATAGCCTCTGTACACCTGATCAGTCTCAATAGAGGTGCAGAAGGTCTACATCTAAATAAAAATGAAAGAAAGGACATTTATTCACAGCCTTTGCATAATAGTCTGCAGGAGTGTTTTTGGTAAAAAAAAAATTACATGAATCTATAACCAGACATTAGGCATCTATCGTGCATCCTGTTTGAATGTCTCTGTGGGGTAGGGAAGACGCTGTGCTGATAGACATTGCTGGGATGACTGTGGGAAAAGGAGATCCCATGCCACTAAAATCTGGGCACCCCTGGTTTGAACAATTATTAAAATTCATTTTATTATTTTATTTTTTTAAGAAACTTGGGAAATTGTACAGACATTTGCCATTTGATTTAGTCTCACACCGCATAGCTTTTAATTTGCAGTTCTGTTTTCAGTTCACATACTTCTCATTTATTATGAAATTCAGCAGATGAAGGGATTTCTAAGACAGATATTGTATGTACATTTTTTAAATGCATTTCTAAATAATCTTGTAGTTCTAAACTATATTTTCTACCATGTTTGTTGAATACATTAATGTAGCAACCCCACAAAACCCTATTTCCATGAAGATACTTCCTTGACTAACTTAATGTTGGATATAATGTTGTCCAAGGCAAAATAAAGAGCATCATGTTTATTTTATTGATAGGTAATTAAACATCTTCTGCATAGCACTGATTGGGGTTATATATCATGGGAAATAAAATAATATATTAAATAAAAACACATCTAAATTAATTTATCGACACCTATTCCCCATACATGAATAAGGAATTGTACTGTGCAGATTCAGATTATTTTCTGTAGCTGTTTTTTTCTCGCTCTTTTACATTTTTTTATCATTCATTCCTGTTGTTGAAATTTTACAAACGATCAAGGAGACCTTGTGACAGCAGGGGGAGGGGGCTTGTGATTGGCAGACATCCCATGATAATCTCCCTGCTCCTTCTTAAGACAGCTGTAAACTGTAACAAACCCTAGTAGAACTGTACAACTTTGAGGCAAATTATGCACTAATCCTAGTAATGACTCCAAAGATGGTTATGTATTCTGGCTTTAACCTACTTGAATGAGCTGTGCCTGAGGCAAAACGTACCCCAAGTGGGCTGAAACCTTCTATAAAGTCATACCTTTTTTCATCACTCTGGCTTAATTAAATATTTTGCAGGAAATCACTTTCTAATCTAAGATTGATTCATGTTTTTTTTTTGTTTTTTTTGCTTAGTTTTTTTCTTATGGAATGAGCAGTTTGTTGAAGGTTTGAGTTGCTAAACTGTTTTATTGTATTGTTTCATTAAAACTAAATAATGAATGTGTGTGCATATCTACTCCAAAATACAAAACAGGTTTGCATGTAAAAAATGAAAAAATGCATCATTTCTCTTGCTATTGCTCTTTTGATATGCATTTTAACCCCAAAAGGCAATTCCACACACACAAAGCATAGTATGTATGCTAGCTTTTGGGTTTGTATATATGTTTTTTTTACATACTTTATATATGCAGCTGTATGCACATCTTTCACTTGTTAATTTAGCTTAATGGATGTTTATCTGTGATATATTTTCATAGTATGTTGATTCAGCCTTGACAAAACTGTGGATATTCCAGGTCTCTCAACTAATTTAAAAGGGTTCTTTTGACTGCTGCTCTATACATTAATTGAGTTTTGGGTGTGAATACTTTTGATCCAATAAATACAAATATAATTGGGTAAAAAAATATATTTTAATATTGTCTAATACAAATCTGCAGAAAAATAATCTTGCAAAAAACATAATGATTTTGAATGTAATCTTGAATTCTAAATATTAAAAAAGCCCTAAAAATCTGTCCATGTTTTCTTTCAAATTAATCACCATATGCACAGATTTAGGGGCTTCTTAATGCTTCTGTCAATGGCAGAGTATCAATGAGTATTACTTAATAGCCGTGCTTTCTTGTACATCTTGATTTTGGAAATTGCTGGTGCACACCTTCAGATATTAACTGCATTTTGCCTTATTAGATAAAGTATAATGTTGGTGATGGAACTGTGACATCTGTATATTCACCTCTTCAAATAACTGGCCTTCCGATTCAGACATGAGGGCCACTTTAAAAATAAGACAGATTCAGTACGGCGTACTCTAAAGTCTGTCATCTGTGCATTACCTGAATTCATTTAGAAAGGAAGGTTATGATGTCTTTCTTTTAAATACAAAAGTTGAAATGTTATTTTTTGGCAAGAATTGCAACAAATGTAGACCCTTTAGTTTTAGCATATCATCCTGTTATCAACAGTTCAGTGTAGACAACTGCTTGTACAACAGTTTTCTTTGGGGTGGGGTTAAAATACATAATTATTTTTTGACATAACCATTTAGTAGTAGAAGTAACATCTGCTTTTTCTATTCTAATTTGCAACACTACACATTGGGCTCCATGAACTACAAAGCACTGCAAAATGTTCTCCTAACACAGTTTGAAAGCTTGGATCTCTATTTCAGTTATGCAATACCAGCATATGTGCATCAGAAAGTGCCAGCATTACCAGGATTAAAATCGATATTTTAGTAAATAAATAAATACAAATAACAGACTTCAATTGCCAACATCAAAGCAGCCAGGATGTAAACTCATAATGTGAAAACTGACTCATCAAAGTGAGAAGGTAGTTCACAATACAAGCTTCTTAAAGACTTAAGATCCAATGCATGGGGGTTATTCACCAAATATGTTGTCTACAAACTACACACACAACCCAAATAATCAATGCTGTAGATGCTACTTTATTGTCATTCAGGAAATGCACAGAATTACCAAATGTCTAATTGCTACTTAAACCTTAAACTGTATGTAACAAACATTCCGATCTTTGAATTTACATTTCTTTTTTTTGGTTTTATCCGCTTGGAAATGTTACAAAGTGTAGACATTTCCATCCACAGCTCAAAAATTGTCCGGATGTCAAGGAAATTGAGGAAAATTTGTCCAAATAATTATGCATTTTAATTAAATATATATAGCTATTATATATGATACATGTATGTAGTTGATGGTTTTTCTTTATTAATATATATATATATATATATATATATATATATATATATATATATATATATATATATTGCAGTGAAAACTATTTAACTTTTCTCCTAATGAACATATATCAGACTATAAAACATGCTTCAATCCAAATCCTTTCTCCCAGAACAAAGTAATAACAATACATCTTAATATGTCTCCTCTGATCTCATGTCAGGAATAAAGCAAGTTTTGAGGCACTTGCTAAAAAAAACGACATCCGGAAGAAAAAGTTATGTGTAAAACAAAATTGCATTTTTGGCTTACACATCAACCATGTGTCCAGTATTAAAGTGAAAACTACAGCATTCTTAGTGTCCCTTCCAATTCATACATATGTGCTACAAAAAAAATATTTAAAAAATAGTGAAACTGAGAAATGAGGGAAGAAAAAAACAGAACATCTAAGATCTCTACTGCTAGAAATGTTTCAAGAGGCATCAGGGATCTGGTTGCACTGAAGGAGGAATAAGAAATGTAGTACTCGTTAAAAAGTTACTCAAAATGCAATCCAACCATCAAAGTTTGGGATTTCAAATTACAAATATAAAATTAGCAATAACATAAGTAATCATACAATGTGTATGAGGATCTTCATGAATACAAACACACATTTCTCATCACAGGGAAGGTCAGAAAACTATTCTAAGTTCTTTGAAATCCCCAAAACTGCAGAGAATATTTATCTACTTACTTTTGTTGTGACAAAGATTACTAAGATTGGCGGAATTGGTATTTTGTGGTGATAAGCATGCCCCCAAGAACCAGGGAAAGTTTATGTGTGGATGGAGTGAATGAATGCAGTTCAGTTTGCTTGGATGCAGCAGGTCCTTTAGCACGAATAGCCATGTTGGTGAAGGAAGCCCAACAGGAAGCACATCCAACTTCTCCTTGCCATGTTATCTAACACACTGGTATGCTATCTGGTGAAGATGAAACCTTACTCTCTGAGGTCAGCAAAATGTGAACCTGTCTGCACCACACAGTTATACAATAATTACACAAAGAATGTATGCCACCAGCCCTTGAACCAGCCTGGGAGCCAAGAACACAAACGGCAAAGTTACGGCATCAGATGGAAGATTGACATATCTCTGACTGAAAGCACCACAAATTCAGAACTCTTCATTATTTTCAAATAAAGATGAATTGTTCAATTATATGACATACCAAAAATAAAGGAATTGCCCAAAGGGATAACAATATCAGGAAACAGTCTTCAAGGAAAGAACTACAAACAAAATTGACAGCGAAGCAGACCATGAATTGCATGCACAAAGACATTTGTGGACAGTATGCCTCAAATCATTTTAGCAATAATTAGAGTAGATGAAACTTTGAAGTATAATGAATATGGTAAATATATAGTGATTTATTTTCTTACTGTTTCCTGGTAGTACCATATTTGGCTTTAAAAGGTTATTCAGAATATATAAAATAATGTTTTCAGGGGAAATTTTGCAGCCTCAAAGGGCCTTGTGGCACATGGACTGTTTCCAATGATCTTATAATGAGATGCATTTTTGTGCTAAAAACAGAAATGTAACACTGCAGGATGGAGCCCACTTAAAGTCTGGAAATGATTAATGATGTACACAAGGTTAGATAGCCTCGTTGATCTCTCTACATCCACATCCACTGTTTTCTTAATGTCATTAAAATTATTGAATGAAGAAATATTCATATTTTTTATTGAACATAATAGCTATCAACTATCTCTATTAATATTGTACATTTATTGTTTATACAATATTCTTCAATAGGATATAGGTTTGTAAATTGCAATTTGCAGGTAGTTTTGTTTTGGTCTATCCCTTGGTAAGTTAACAGTGTGAGTGAGGATAAGTGCAATACCATTCACTTTAGTTTTAAAGGTGTTTTTGACTCTAAAACTACAATATGTGTTCCACTGCATTATTTTCTTTGGCATGTTAAACAGCTGTATTATATTGTAGATTGCAATATCATTATCTGCTTGAGATTTTGCTTTGCTTTAAATACATTGCTTTTAAAAACAGTATGCATGCTCTTTTGCCTGGGAGTTGTCTTTGATAGCTTACATTTTTACATTTGGTTTTGTATTATATACTACCAGAATTAGAATGAATGTAGAATCCCAAATCCTTACAATTATACAATAAAAAATAAGAATCTGGAGCTGCAAACAACTGGCACACATACTCCTTGCACTGAAATGGCGCAAACACAGAATAATATGGTGAATGTGATACCCCATTGCTGCCCATTTAAAACTACAAAGGGAAAAACTGCATGCCTGCATTGAGAACGCAATACCTGAATGGTCATATACTTCATGCACTGATTGGCTGAGATTTGAAATAAGCAGTACACTGAATCAGTAAGCTCCATCAGGGAATTACCAGGGATTACAGACCAGTCTGCTCTGTAATGAGCCTGAGGTGAAGCAGGTTTCAGCCAGGTTTTGAGCTCTCAGTTCATTGATGTATAATAAATACAAAATTGCAAATAATCTTCAGACATCCCTCCAGATGTCCTCTCGAATTTCCTGCAGCTTAAACAGAATCTAAGTGCTTTTAAAGTTTTGATAACTACTGCAAATTTGATTGAAACCGTACACATGTGGAAGAATGTGGTATTTATATTACAAAGATATTGTTTGAATTATGTATTACTATAATTCAAGTATGGTCATGGAAAGAAAGTTTTAAAAGGTCTAATCGCATCATTACAGAAATAAAATTCAAATCCATTGTTGTTTCCACTGGTATTGGTGTACAATATATATATTTATATTTGTCTCCAAATGTATTCATACCCCCCACCCCACATTACAGTGTAAATAAACACAAATCAAAGAAAATGCAGGTGTATGCTGGTGTATGGTAATAACTCAAACTGTGAAAACATGTACAATTATCATCTGGTTCTTTCATATTTAATCGAAGCTTTTGGAAATCACTATGATGACCACTGCATTTCAAAGGAAGCTGGTCACAACAATGAGCAAAGTCAGTAGCGTTTAGTATCACGGGGAAAGCAAGAGAAGAGAGTCTGAAGTTCTCATGCATAATTTTACTGACCTTGAAGGTCTGTCAATAGCTATAAAAAAAGAAGATGCACAACATAATGATGAAGAGTTTCAACCACAGCATTCATCTTTCAATGCTAGTGGTATGGTAACTACCTCACCAGCAAAAGAGAGTTTTAGCCACAACTGTGTGTTGCAAAATCTACTCCCCAAGCCAACCATCTGAAATGTTAAATGATAATCCTAGAGAAATAACATCAAATGCGTGTACCTGGTGACTGTGGCACGCTTACATGGAATAAATCGTATGTGGTAAAATATAAAAAGAATCCTAAATGGACTGACACCATATATGGTGGATTGATGAAAATATAGCTTTTGGGACACACACACTTCAGTGTTATGTTTGGTATAGCAAAGGTGAAGCTCACATAAAAAATAATGTCATCTACTTTGTGAATCACAGAATAAGATTTGTTTTGCTTTGGGGCAAAACCAAAACTTTTCAAACATTGCAGTTTAACCCTCTATGTATCGTTGGTCGTCATCCTCAAACATTCCATTCAAATATGTATATAATTCAGAACCATGGAGCAATAATTTTGTCAATAGTATGCACAATTTGCAAATAAACATATAATATTGTTAATTAGATGTGCTGTGTTGGGTGTGCACCAAATGTAATGTTTCACATTTAGACCAAAAAAGATCCAAATCTGTCTTGTAATTTTTGCAGGATTCAGGTGCTTTGTTGCAAACTCTATGCAGGCTTTGAGATGGCTTATTTTTAGTCACCTTGCCATATACGTTAGTTTTGTGAGGTATTCTGAATATTGTTGACTGTTGACATTTTCTCCCATCTCAGCCAGGCAAGGAGGAAACTGGTGAGTTCAATACTCTGTAACTCTTTCAAAGTTGTCATTGGATGCAGTGGCATCCCTCTGCAGTTTCCTCCTTGCCTGGCTGCTCAGTTTGGAGGGACAGTCTGATCTAGGCAGTGTCCAGTTGGTACAATGCATCTTCCAATTCTTGTTGATTGAGTAGACTGTGCTCACAGGGATATTCAGAGACTTCGATCTTTTTTTTGTACCCTTCTCCTGACCTGTGCTTTTCAATGATTTTATCCCTGACTTGCTTTGAAAGCTCCTTGCTCTTCATATTTGAGTGTTTGCTTGAAATTCACTACCTGACCAAGGAACCTCACAGAGACAGGCATTTTTATTCTGAAATCACGAGAACCACTATTATTGCACACAGACAGAGGCCATTGTGTGACTTGTTAAGGTCATTTTGTGCACCTGAATTAATGTAGGCTTGCCACAACAAAGGGTTTTAATACTTATACAATCAATCAATTTTATTGCATATTAATTAACTATTTACTATTAACTTTCTTTCTGATTTTGCTTTGAATGTGTGGAGTAGGTTGTGTGTATAACACATTCATTTCTAGTGTCTGAATACTTTTGCAAGGCATTGTTTATATACACATTTTGTGTATTTTACCTAAAGTGAAAATTTTGAAGTTCAAATAATTTTATTTTTATGTGAAATTATGTTATCATTTTTAGGACAGACACCTCTGACACTCAGACACCACTTCAGCTATTTGATCTTTGCTATTACTGCAAACAACCTCAGTCCTTGGGTAAGGTCAAACAAAGGGCACGTACATTGAAGTTAAACAGTGCTGTAAGAACTGTGGATAAGTTTTAATTCATGGTCAGCATATAGTTTTACATTTACTTAAAAAATATTTTTAATGAAATAGAGGCAGTCTAAAGTGTGGAAAAGTCAGCCAACAATTGGCTATATTCTGGTATCTGTCTCAATGCTTTTTGCTGGAGCCACCCCTTCCAAGTCACTTCATGTTTTACAGAATATGAATTTGGTATGTATTTCATCCACCAAATTTTTCAGGCACCAGACCAAATATCTGCATGGAACAGTGGTCTGGATTCACAAACAGCTTGCCTTGTTAGACGATACAAAGGCGAAAAGAAAGCCAATGATTCTTGGGTTTGATGCCCGCTTAGACAGCCCAGGCTATTCAGGAAAATGCAGCTGCTAAAGTTTTGTAGCAGTTGACTTAAAAAAGTTGTCCAAGTAGCAATGATACAGTAGGACTGTCAATCACTTTATATTTATTATTTTACTCCCTGTTCGTAAAATAAAAACAATGTGACATGATCGACCCAACGATGTCTTTATTTTACAGAGTAATGAAACAGGAGGCAGTTCTCAGATGGAACTGGAGAGACTGAAACAGGGGCTGAGAACTATTTTCAATTGGCACATCGAGTATCTGCACTTTTTTTTAATCATATGAGGAATCAGAAAAGATCAGGACAAGCTGACCTACAAAATCAGTATGTCAGAAAATAAAACCTTGTTAAAAAACAATCATTAATCACATATACTGGGTGGCTTGTACCAGACTCTAATGGACACAAAAATGGCATTATGGATAAATGGTATGGTTTAATTAATCATATGCATAATATGTGTAGTGGTCACTATATCTACTACACAAACTGCACGGATTCACTTTTTTAAAAAAGGTGGTTAACTGTAGATGTGTGCATTTCTATAAATCTATGTATCTCACAATTAAGAATTAGTAGATTTGTACATGTGGATTGGAAAATATAAACAATATGGTAACACTTTACAATAAGGTACTATTATTCCTCATACATTAATATATGAATACCATAGGATTTAAATATCAATACATCATGAACATCAGATCTGAGTTGTAATGTTGAGCACATGAACCCACACTTACACTAACCCTCACCCTAACTCTGTTATACATGTGATTATCATAACTCAGATGAAGTGCATGCCATGTTAATGTGTTTATCCTGTGGTATTCATATATGAATTCATGAGGAATTACGGTACCTTATTGTAAATTGTGACAAACAATATGAATCCATGTAAGTGGCCTGTTTCATTATTGTTGTTATTCTTAGTATGTGACTTGCAGCCATGCACTACAACCAGACAAGTGCCCAACTCCTTGCAAAACAGCCACGTAGACCTGAAATACTCAGTTGTCTTTCGGAGATATGAAAAGTGTGGATATACTGTATCAAAAATCTCAGAAGCATCACATTTTGATAATCTGTTGTTGTTTTTCATTTCAGTCATTTGATAAGCTCTTAATCTAATATGTAGCTCTAGATGTGTTAGATATAGTATTACCAAAATGCATAATCACATAAAATCAGTGTTTCAGGAACTGTGTGTGACTTTGGATGATGGAGCACCAAATCTTTTGCCCATGCCAGCACACCTCTCCTCCACTTTTGACAGACTAGTAAAAGAGATGACATTAAGAAGAAAATATCATGGTTCAGGGACATGGCAATGATGAATCTGCGTAATTCGACGTCTTGGGGAAATAGTATGAATAATATAAAAAATCCTTGACAATTATGTCAGTTTTTAATTATGCAGAAATATTAATGTACAATAATAAATTTAAGATAAAATTATAAATTTGTGTGATCGTATTAGTTTAATTTTTTTAATTTAAATTATATTTTACACAAGCCCAGAGTTTGATTGATTGTATATTATGACGGAAAATTTTAAAAATCGCATCATTATGATTATGATTAATGAGTACAAATGTTAATGCTTATCTCTGAATGCTGATCACTTAACATAATGGCTCAAGTTGCCATGGGGAAGGCAAATCCAGTGCTTTTGTGTTTTTTCTGCTGTCCAGGATGTCCAACACATCCTAAAACATTTCAGTGCATTTTCAATTTTAAGGTGTTAAAAAAAATATTTTACTTATATGATAGAATCAAACTAAGAAAATCAAATACACCTTACATATTCATTATTGGCAACATGTAAAGACTCACAAAACCATAATTTTAGGAACCATGCTGGTTCCCCTTTAAGCATATTGCAAAAAGTCTTTATCACAACCGCAGCCAATACAATTGATGAAGCCTTTTATAAGGGCCAGTTTTGTACAATACTGATGGTAGCAGAAGTATTTTGTTACTGGCAGTTTTATAAGGGGACAGTCCCTATTTTTCTATTTTATTTCATTTCCTTTTACCATAAACCAAATTCCCGAGCTCTACTGTTTATATAATTGAACTGTCTTTGTATGAAAGATGAAGAGCAGACAGCACATGCATGTACTCACCCATGGAAACATCTTCACTAAACTTTTTTTATTGGATCCTTGCATTATTACTGAAAATATAAACAGAAAAAATGATTGCTTACCTCTTCTGATAAGGATTTCTGTATGTATATATGTACTTGAAAATTAATATATGTATTTACTTACTTAGCTATTATAATTTAGTAGAAAAAGGAGCAATACATATTGGCACATATTTTCATTTATAAGACACTTGAACAGTATAAGCACTTATATTTTGTACACCTATTCATTTTTGTTTCAAAATGATCAACATTCACTGCTGCCACTACTTTAAGATGCCATTTAATTAGTGAAATAATAATGAACTTGAGGTGGCAAATTAACTAAAGCTTCTTAGTTTTCCTCTCTGTAATTATTTGCAAAATGCTGTGTCTGGATGAATGTTTTTGTCTATTCATTTATACACAGTATATGCAAGTATCTCATTAAGTGTTTTCTTTCAGCACAAAGATAACTGCCTCTGTGCATGCATTGTGTCTGATCAATACAGCAGTCCTGAGTAATGACATTGAATATGTGTACACAGGGATGCCAAGTATTCAAAACAAACAAGCAGAAAAGATTAACCAGTAATGTTGTGTGTAAAATATGATGACAATATCCTTGCGTATTTCAGTGCAGATTTTTTCTGTGAGCTGAGAAAATCATTTTCCCTGTTACCATGGAAACCATACTGCAAAGGTGCCCAAATCTGAACTCCTCTTGGAAATCAGTGAACCGTACATGTCTGCAAAGATTAACCTGCATAACAAAAATTGTTCTGTTTGCTGATGTATAAACAAACACATGCAATGTCTGAACAACAGCTGAAAGTCAATTGATTCATTGATATATTAATATATGTCCAGATAATAATAATAATAATAATAATAATAATAATAATAATAATAATAATAATAATAATAATAATAAACAAACAAAAAAATATGACATTTAAATTATAGGAAACAAATGATTCCAACTGATTTCAGACACATTTTTTGTTTGTTCTTTTATTTGTCAGTGTAAAACTAAAAGAGTTCAGCTACTTACAAAATAAAGTTATGTATTTTTCCCACTGTTCATTATAATTAATCTCAAAGATAAAAACCAATATTAGAAGGGAATGTTGCACGGAAGATATATCATGGATTACCCGGTGAAAATTGGATTGCAATGGGTGCATACTTTCATAGACATTACATTTTGATGTCTGATCAGGAAAGTATTGCCTATTAACTATTATCAGATGTTTGTAAATTCCACAGAATTTTCATATCCTGCATAGAACTTTGAACATCTTACCTTCAGGTTCAGCTTCCAGAACGCAAGGCTTCGCATGACCTTCATTTCACTTTAAAATGGAACACGAAATTCATTAAATGGAGAAAGGCCGAACAGCTTTTCTGCTCAGCTAACAACATGATACTTAAAATACCCTTTTAATACGAAATATCATTTGTACAGTGCTTTCAAGTGTCTGATAATATAGGAAAAAAATGTAATCAAACAACCAAGGAATAGCCCTTCATGCCTTTTAGTGTACTTTCTTTCACTTCTATTGAATTTAAGCAATTAAAATTTAAAATACATTTAATCAACAGGATTCATCCATAATATAGTAATACATTAAGTATATTTTACATTCAAAAGCATTTAAATATATTTAAGTGCTTCTAAAATGTTACATGTATCGCATAGTAATCTTTTCTTATTTTATGATATCCTAGTTTTTACAAAGTCAAAACAAGACTCAAGGAAATTGACTCAAAATACCATTTGAAAAATCATATTGAAATCTTCCAAGGTTGAATTATCTGATTGACAAAACAATCCTGTATATTAATTTACAATGATGTGAATAATTCATAAGTGCATTGAGAAATGTTTTATGTAACCTCACACCTTTTCTTATATCAGACATTATTAAACAGGCATTTTTGTACACTGTTTTTCTGTTTTGAGATAGACAGATATAGAGATAATGTAAATGTTCAGAATAGCTTTAGCCTTTTAGAACCACCAAAATGTTTTTTTAATATAATTGTCTTAATATTTCTATACAATTATATATGAATGTGATTTATAATATTTCAATAGTTAAACTGTTGACAAACTATAAAAACACTCAACTCCCATATAATTGCATAATCATTTGAAATTAAATCATAATCCTTTCTACAGTGCCATAAATCTATTTTTCACATCTAAAATAAAATATATAAACTTAATAATGAGCTAGAAATAAATGTCTGATTGTAGGCTGCTGGTTCATACGCAGCACATTTAAATGCTCTTTCAGACATATGGTTCTATTAACATATATATTAAAATACGTTTTTTTTTTCCCTTCCATTAAAAATCATGATGAAAAAACTAAGGCTTCCAACACTAGTGTCTAAAAAAGAGAAATGAAAACCCATGTTCTTGCAGATATTTTGTTCTTGCTGTATGAAACTCAGAATTAATAGAAACACCTTAGCCAGATTTGGAAATTATATCAGTAATTTCCTAATCCTAACCATTATAAACTCTGTAATTTAACATCCATGACTAATATTGTTCAGAGAGATGTCTGTGACACAGTGGATTGGTCGGTGTGGGTCTTGAGGTCCTGCTCCGTACACCTGTGTATAATATACACGTAATCACATGTTCAAAGAGAAATCTCAAGGTCCTTATTTGAACTGCCCAGCTCTCTAATTCTCATCAATAAAAGCATGTGCTGTCTAATCAGTCTGTGTCACCAGCTGAGAAGCCTAATGTTGTTATTGAGAATGAATCTCTATAAATACTAAAAGCAAAATTGAGGCAAGGCTTACCTCAGACTAAAGTTTGAACAAGGTGAAATCAAGGTGAAACGTATTGTATTATATGGACAACCTTAACATTTCACTGAAATAATATATAGAGGAAACAAATACTTCCTACTTGATTTTATTAATAATTTAAACTATTGTGTTCATAATGTAATGTAATGTGTGAAATGTTTAATTGTACAAAACTTCATTTGTTTTAATGTAAAAAGTCTAAGTCAAGACTTTTATGTATAAAAAATTAACAGGGTTAACGGATAGTGTTGTATTGCACAAACATGTAGATAAACAAAATATGTTTTATTTTTAAATTCAAAGATTATACAAAATGGTACAAAACATACTTTCAAACATGTTACCAGCTGGAAATATATCTGTCATTGTGTTGATTTGTCTTATTAACCTGCCATTGTCTAATGAAACAGGATATTGTTGAATATTTTCGAGCTTCAGTGTCCTCTTTGAATGGGAAGCAAATGGGAAGCAAATGTGGTTTCAATGCAAAATAGCTTATGGATAATATTACTTTGCGCTCTGTTTGAAAAATAAAGTACTTGACTACTGGTGAGTTGAATACAATAAAATCAAGAATGAGATCCCTTATATGAAAACATTTTATGCAGTATGTATGATATATATATATATATATATATATATATATATATATATATATATATATATATATAGATAGATAGATAGATAGATAGATAGATAGATAGATAGTATATGAGTCTTACATATGGGATTCAGAAGTTGTTTCCAGAATAGACATTATTGTGTTCTTTACACGCCGAACATTTTCTTACTTCCAACCTGAAAGTAATTTATAGGGAAATACACACAGCCTGGTAAGTTCTCAAAATTTTTCACCAGTTTTAAGTTTTCTTATAACCAGGTGATTCTTTTACAATTGTTATTCCAAAGAGTCCTAAATTCCTGATTTGAGGCTTGTGCTTTCACTGCTGACCTTGGCAACCTATTCATTGGTTGTTCATCCCCTACAGGAGTCAGACACATTTGTTTTTTTTCCTCCCGATATCCCTCTAAGATTTGTTCAAGAAACTACAGCTCTCAAAAGAACTGGAAGCACCCTCCAGTATGTAAGGTGGATCTAAAAGACAATTAAGCTTTACAAAAATAGCAGGATCATTTTAACTGTGCCTAAAAGGCATAGTAACTGAATAGATGCAGGGTTCCAAGAACAGTGAAAATGGCACGCTGACTCGGCTGGTGCACCTGCTTTTGTGCACATTTCCGTGTTACCATCTGCCTGGTTAGCCCACATTAACTAGGAAACCCTCAAAGAATGTGAATTAAGAAATAATAGAACAACATCAAGTGGAAATAATGACGGAAAATTATTTGATTAGCAGACGGACAGTAGATGTCAAGTCTTAACAGTGGCGGTTCATTAAGTGAAATGTATCTTTTGTACTCCCACAAATAGCAACCATTCTCTATAGCATCCTCTATACCTACACATCTTTATACACAGAAAGATTTGACATGAACACATTCTGCAGCACTATGACACATTCCCATTGGCCACAAGCATTTCTTATGGACATTACACATCCAATCTGTGACCTGCCCATCTCCTATGGACCTTGTAGTTTGGCTGTATTTTCTTCTGATCTAAAGAATGATGATTGCTTTGCATTTCTCCTCTACAATACCCATCAAAATTGAAAGCCTAGGGGCTTTGAAAACGGTTCACAAGTTTTTAAGCAGAGCTGGTCTATAATATCACAACACAATCTGGCTGACCACAATTATTCCCCAATCAGGGCTCTGATTGTGTGCTATTAGCATTTCCTTTCCTCCATGCTCTAAGGTCAGTATTGCCTTTTTTGGTCAATGTAGAAAATTGACACATTTAAGTTTTGCAAGCAGATAATCACATCACTGTTTGGGCATACCTATGATTAAAGTAGAATAACAGCTAAGTAAATGCTACACAATCAAGGCTTAAACAGAACATATTAACTGGCTGTGCTGGTACTACATGTTCCAGCTCTGACTAAAACTCATAGAGCTACAAAACCAAGCAGTGCCTAAAGCATAATTAGAGGCAGAAATGCATCTGACAGAAAGGCAATATGGGATCTGTAGTTTTACCAAATAACATCCCTTTGTAAGGTACCACGATTGGTTGATATTACATTTATTTTAGTCCTTTAGGGCAGAAAAGATTTCTCTTCTTTTCTTGGAAGCATACATCATGACCCAGAGGTTTAACTGGGGGGTGCTACAGGCAAGTATTCTCAATGGGAGGCATCTTTTATTACGCTGCAGCACATCAGAAAATGTTGGTTGTAAGCTGAGAGTGCTGCATTAAAGACCCCTTCCTCATGGGTGATTTATAGTCTACCACCCATCCATGTCTAGTGCACCAGACTATCTTTATGCTGGGAGCCATTTGTGAATTTCAGCTCCAGCAACTTGGTACTTTATCAAACAGGGACTTACCGTAGGACGACTACACATCTGGTAATTTTGCATTTTAATGGATATTTTCACCTATACAATTGTAATTCAGCGCTCTAAAGTACTGTTGCTTTCCTCCGACTCCTGCTGAGGAAGACAGAGTGATGCAATTACAAGGTTTCCCGTGGTTGGCACCTGGCATTCCTGCTGATGAATTTTTGAAAGGGATGGCAGCATTATTGTTTGGGAGGGTGAGAGATGGCACCTCAGAATGTGGTACTGGTATATGTAGGGTACCTCTGAGGATGTTCTCAAGGGGAGGTTTCAAGGCCCAACAGAGACTGAGCTTGTACAAGGCCATCCCTCACGGGCAGGAGAATCTCACATAATATTTGTTGTCTTTGAAGCACAAAACACCACACAATAAAAAATAAAAGGCACACTTGGAATGAAACCCCTAGGATTTGAGCTCAGCTTCATTCACAAAAGGACAACCCTGAGTGTTTTGTATTTCTCTGCTCTGATAGACTGACATGACCAAAAATGGGTCCATATCCATTCAGTCACAGAATTTGGGGGAATCTAACTGACTGCTCAGATGCCTGATAAAGCCCCGTGACCCTGCCATGGAGATAGATTATACACCACAGAACAGCTTTGAGCTGCAGGAACAGAAGTAAACTTTGGGATCCTCAGAGGTATATGCCAGATCTTATGATGTTTCAAGGACTGAATCTGTCTCTGCATTAAACATTTGATAAGAGCCAGAAACCCACGAGAACTTCCAGTATATTTCACAATGAAAGCGTTTCAATATTTACTGTGGGGATACCACTCTATAACTGGCTGGGGTTTGCACTTTCTCTTGTTTTCATTTTTGTGAGGGAAAAAAATGGAATGTATTATGAAAACAAATGAAAAAAAAGAAGAAGAAAACGAATTTGGTGCGGAGTATTTCTGCTTTCCCTTTAATGGCTTAGAATGTCCGTAAATCTTTAAGGCACATATGGAATAGGGTCATGTGGAAAGCCATCATTTATATATAGATAGACTGTTGAGTAGGGGATCGCTCCACATGTGATCTATGGGGTCACAACTGGGTGACTAAATGACCCAGAATGCCATTTGAAGCTGTCCAGAGATTCAAGATGAAAATAAGATCTGTGAGGTTAAGTAACACTTCAGAAAAAAGCAATGAAATTGAAAATGTACACAATATTAAACTCTGGTTAGAGAGACATGCCATATCTTTAGATTTATGTAACAGATGGCCAATTACTGGATTCATTACATAATTAAGAGTGGTCTGTAAAACTATATGTGTTTAAGTATACAATGTGAGTCATGCAGTATAGATTGTATCACTTCCAATATGGGAGGAGAAAAATAAAGTTATTTGATTTCTGAAATTTGTTTGTCATTACCAAAGTAATATTCATGATGCTCTTTTGTTAGTCAGTGGGTTCTGCAGCGGTTAGTTCAGTCCAATAATTCATTGTCCTGAATGCTGAATTCTAGATTACATCTATTGCAGCTTAAAGTGTATTTTCCTATAAACAGCAATCTGCAGCTCATAAAAATTCATTATATAAAGGCATAAACAAGTACTTTTCCTTCCAGTCATTGGCAGTAAGTGATCCATCAGTTTTCCACAGAAAACCAATTTCATTGCAGATGTTCAGTAATTTCCACTCGCACTGGATTGTGGGGACCATATCACACAATCCTGGTGCAAGGAATGTGAAAAGAGGGAGAAAAAAAAGCTGTGCTCGGGATTTTTAATGGGACAGAATATTATTTGCTGTCTCATCAGTTTCATAAAATAACCATAAGGTAGTCTTTCGTTTGCCCCATTCTTGCACAGGCTATAATTTGACCTAAGATGTTTGCCAATTCCATTTTATGCAAAAGATTCTGACATGCAGAGTTTGTGGTTTTTAAATATTTTGTTTTGTACAAATGTGCCTTCAACAAATTAAAGAAATGTGCATACAAATAGAAATACTTCAAGTATATAGTGTTACAAAATGTGATGGTATAAAAAAAAGACAATATAATTGCCTTGGCTTATTTTATAACTAGTGATTAAACAAACAATGCATGTCATTTATTTATGAGTTTTCTAGGGCTTGTATTGTATTTTTTGCATGTTTTTTCATTAAATTTAAATAGAAGTGACATGCATGTGTTCACACACACATACACATACTCAGAGGAAAGCAAAAATAATGAAAATGATGAAAATTCAACTGGATTTGAAAGCACAAAGAAGGTTGTTATGGCGATCAGTGATAAAAGAGACAGCTTGATGTCTAAATCATTGGGATAGAGCTGCAGACCACTAATGTTGTTATAATGAGTTACAGACAGAAGAGATTCTTTTTGCCCCATTGTTTCTCAAACAGTGTTACCAAGCCACAGTCCTATAACATTACTGTTATCATTAATCTTCCTGATTCCAGCACTACACTAAAAAATATATATATATTTTGTTGATACAATATGTAAACATACTTTTTTCTTAGGTTAAATCATTTTTAAAATAATAAAACTATTAATAAAACAAAATCTTCCTTTGGACTACAGTCAATTAGGATAAAACAAAGCAACTAACGAGCTCAAAACATAACTTATTTGGAATACATGGAACTTTGAAAATGAGGGGAACACTATAAACAATCCCTTTATTTAACCAATTATGCACAAATAAAGTAGATAAACAGTATAACATTAAGTCAGATACTTGGGCATGCATCTTATAATTCCAGTTTACAGAATGCTATTAGAAAAGTATTTTCTGAGGCACTTTAATAAACAATGCTCCAAAAGTAAAAATGAGCATTAATGGTAAAAGAAAGGCAGGCACATATTTAAGACAATAAGTCCGCTCATCTGGTAATGAAGCTGGCATTGTTAAAACTTTGGGCTGATATCGGAAGCATTTGAAGCAGTCACATAAATGGAATTATATTTGAAGTTTGCTATCACAATAAAGCAAGATGCCCTTTTGAATATATAAAAGGCAACACAGTAATCAAAGCAGAACAAATCGAATTACAAATCTCATTTATACTAGGTAGTTTTAAGACATTTAAATGTCTTATGCTCAACAAAGACATTGAAATTAAAAACAATGGAGAATTAACATCAACAAATAAGAAGGTTTTTTATTTCTGTAGTTTTGTTTTCTTGGTTGGAAAAAGTTGTCCTAATGTTTTTCTACCTATTTATTTAGTAAGTGTATTAATGGGACATGAAAAGATTGAGTGTGAGGCTAAATGTAACCATCTCATTAATTACAGATCTGGATTTGGTTTTACATATTTTATAGGGGAAATTATTTTCAGCTTTTATTTGTGAAGCCATGAGAAGGGACTGTTTCAGGAAGCAGAAAATCACGCACAATGTTCAATGTTCTGTTTGCGAAAATTACATTATTGTCTCATTCACATTAGATTCACAAATACATGTGATTTTGAAATGTGAATTTAAATAGTTAAAGAAAAAAATAATTACAGGCATACATTTCAAAACAAAAGTGTGATGATATGAGACAGAATCGTATGAAAATGTGAAGCCTCTTTTTAAACAGAAGAGCCTAGAGAAACGATTGCAGTCTCACCACCTAAGATCTAAGTAAGCCTTAAGGTATGAACATGTTTTTTTTGGGGGGTGAAAAACATGGTAATCAAAGACCCAAGCTTACAAATCAGAAGGGAAAGGGCATCGTTTCTAAAGAGGACTGATATGTGAAATGTAGGGCAGTACATTTGTATTTATATCTTTGGATATGTTCAGATATGAAAGAGCTATGCAATGGTCTATGTTGTGTGGTATGCATTGTATATATTTATGAAAAGGTAAATAATATGGTATACAGGCCTAAAGCCTTTATCCAAGCTGTTTTACAGGGTTTACACCATAATCTTTATAATCTAGATTGGAATTTAGCATATAAGTGTTTGATTCACCCCTTTATTAATAGTCATCTTAACAACATGCTTTTGATTTGAGCTGCTTTCTTTAAATGTGCCAACACAGGTTAAAGGTTAAAGGGTCTTTAATGGAGATGCAAAGAAAGTTAAACATTCAATGAACAACAACAGCAACAATAATAGCAATGACAGGAAATGTTACATTGCTAACCTCTGAAACTGTTAACCATATGGAATTCAAATGAACTCAACATCAAAGGAAGTTACATCAATAAATAATATAACAAAACATTTAGGTATTCATTAATACAGCTACAGAGACTGTAAGAGCTCAGTGGACATAATCAAATTATTCTTATCTATTTTATACAGAACATAACAGCTGAATGTGACAAAGATCCAACCTTGTCTTCAGCAACCGTTCTTAACTGCGTTAGGTGTCATTGATAAGAACTGTAATATATGTTTCCATTGTAAAAAAATACCTAATAATATGTATACTGTAAGTCAAAACTATGTAAGCACAGCATACATAGATGCACATCATCAGTGCTCATTATAGTGTCATTAAAGGCCCAAAATAAACTTTGGGTTCATAAAACCCACACATGGTCTTTTAAAAGGTAAATCCTGTAAATCCTGAGTTCTTCCAGGTACAGAAAAAGGTCCCCTGTCTGATCATCATTCATGACATATGAGCGAAGCACGAGCAAAATATTGCTTTAGGCACACATTGCATTCAGATTTGTACTTCATTCAACACAAATAAATAAAAAACATTCTGACTGCCAATGGATTTTATTTTATCTGACTGGTTCACCCCCGACCTTGTGAACCAGTCTCTTTCAAACCCTTGTATTGTATACTGACAATTTCCATTCCAAGCATATATAAGCAGCATTATCAATAGGCAATATGGACATTATATTAAACCTTATAGTTTATTATTATTATTATTATTATTATTATTATTATTATTATTATTATTATTACTAGTAGTACTACTACTAAGAACTAGAGCTGCCTTATTTTTTTGCATTTAATTCAAGGTTTTGTACTACAATTATTTTTTTAATTGATATCAGTTTATAATGTTTACCTTACTAGAACCAGACCCTTAGCTTATCTTATTTACTGGGAAATCAGCTCACTTTAATGCAAAAAAATGCAAATGCAGAACAAAATACTGTTTTGAGTGAGATTTGAAAATGTTTACCTAGTACCAGCTGTTTTTATAAAACCTCTTACCTGTGTAGATAATTCTTAGAGCTTGCTCTATCTGGATATTTATTTTGTATTTCCTCCCTTTGTCCTCGAGAATAACCATGTCTAACTGTGGCCTGTTGTTTCTCTGGGTTTCCAGCTGTCTAAAAGTGTTGTTTATCCAGAGAACTGAAATGCTTAGTTCTACTTACATTTGATCTTAAACTTCTCATGTACGCTTCATTTTCCAGGCCGAGATCCACTTGTACAATAGCTGGCTTGCAGTGGAGCACTCTTTAAATGTAAAGCAGTGTTATAAATGGTGACATATTTATTGCTGTTACCATGGCTTTGTTTCCAGTATAAGGAACAAATTAAATATAAAATCACATTATTGAGGGACTGGACTAAACTCATTGAAACCCCCTTGCATATGTGAAGTAAATGCATAAAATAAGAGATTAAAGAAAACATTAGTGGCTTACTTCACATCGGCAATGAAAGGGGTCAGTAATAAATACACACTGATGTCAAAAAATGGTGCAAAATAAGGTAGCACTACCATTTCTGTCATGACAATTTACCTATATTTAAATTAAATGCAAATCTTGAAAGGTGCTATTCTTGTATACATATTCCTCTCTCTCCTCTGTTGGCTGTTTAATTTTTATTTTTTCCAATCTAATGAATCACCTTTCATCTATAATGTACAATACAGCCTCTACATTTCTGTTTAATAAATATACCTTCATAAATTGCTGCACTCATGAATAAAATGCTCTTCACCTTTTTAAAATGCTTGCTGTGTGGGGCATGTATTTCCTTTATTCTTTTTAGAAATAGACCAATCCGTCATTTTGGACGGTGGTAAATGGCTGTCAGTCTATTAGCATAAACTCCATTTTCAGCCTTGCAGTCTCACTTCTCTGAGCTTTGTTATGGCTTTAATAGCCTTAAAAATATATAAATAATGCAATAACCATCTCTACATCTGCTGAATATCTCCTTTCTCCAAAATATAAAATTATAACAATAATAAGAAAATACATAAAACACACATCATACATAGAAGATTACATATATACCCCACAGAGGAGACTATCTATTGTTAATAGCAGGCCAAATCAATGATTTTGTCACACAAAAATTGGCCATAAACCCTTTAAATAAAACAAAATTAAATTGTTTAATTAAGACCAATGTATAAAGGCAAAGCATGCATTGAAGGACTGGAACTCTTATTATCTTGGATTAGTAAACCTGTGTGGACTCCCATGTCTAGCATTCTCCCATAATAAAGTAAAACTCCAACCTAGACATTCAGCTTCTAAGACACCTGTGTAACAACCATTATTGAAATAATGTTACACTGCAGCAATTAAATTAGCAATTGCTATAGTACTCTATGTAAATATAAATATATAAATATAAGTATTTGCTGATTACTTTCACATATCCATTAGTGTAAATTATATTTTAGTCCATTTTACAAGTTAATTACGAAAGTGGTTAAATTATCACCCACCCACTATTGAAATTGCTAGTCTGTATTGTTTTGAAGATTAGATGTATTTCTTATTTTTCTAACTTTTTAACTTATTAGACGCTGCTCCATGTTGCCCTTCTGTTCACTTAATTATCCTGCCAAACCTCTAGCATCCCTGCACTGTTTACTTGTAAACAGCACTCTTGGAAAAGTTTAACATGATTTCTAACAGAATACTTGAATATATCTATGCATCTTGCAGCTGTGTCTCATTCTTCAGAGAGATTTTTTCCATTATATCCTCAAAACCTTTGCAGAATTATGCACATTGAAGGCTGCCCAGTTCCCCTACGTTGAACAAAGGATGGCACTCTGGGCACATACCATGGAAAATTGTACTTTTGACTGCTGGGATGGCAACAAAGTGCAAAGTAGTAATTCAGTAATTTTCTTCTTAGTACAAATAATTTCTGTAATAAAGATACGACCATATGTACACTACAATCTGGGTGTCCCTTTCTTTGATGACTTTGCCTTCATTAACCTACATGGATAATGACAAATTGCCTGCCTATGTTTATTTGGAGGTTTCAGGTTTCCTCTAGTCTTATTTACCTATAATTTCTCTGAACGATTAACTTAAGTATATCATAATATACTGAAATATTAATGCTCATTGAATTAGTGTCAGGATTAAAAGCAAATTGCACATTTTAGATGTCAGCTTCAAAGTGGTGTTTATTATTTAACGGACCAGAATTCCAGTAATAACAAACAAATGTGAAGACAGTGCATTTTGTTTAAGACTAAATGAGTTATTCAAAACCCAATTGCTGCTGTATTTTTCCTGTCCCTTGTGTAAGGCACCCCACCCTATGTCTTCAGATACATAGGCTAAACTGAGATAAGCATTGAAGTTGAACAAAGCACATTGTTTTGCCATTTTGAAAAGGAAATAAAGCTTCTTACCACTAAAATGGCTTCATACAACTAGTTTTATCTGTCTTAAACAATACTATCTTCCCACCTTCATCTTTAACCATTTGGGATCTGTGGATTTCTGAACATTGGAAAACAGAATTGAACAATCTGCCTGCAAATCCCAAAGGGTTAAAGGCTGCATCTTTTGCAAGCATTTGCCAGTTTTCTTCTCTGTAGCAAATCATTGAAGCTCTTTTTGATTTCTCCCAGGTCTCTTCACTGTTACTTTCTTCAGATACTTTTATTTGTTGACAATGTAGCCTGCAGTGGATAATAGAAATATTATGAGCATCTGTTACTGCAGCAAAGCAATAATACCTCTGGAGTTTCTGTTGTTGTGTTTTTTGTTTTGTCTTGTGTCTTGCATATTTTGTCATAAGGTATTGAATGTATGTTTTGTAATTACTTTTTTTGCACTTTTTGTAATGTATGTATTTAATTGAATTATACCATGATCTGGCAGAATTCCCTAACCTCATTCCTTATTTTCATTCTATTTAACGATCCCACCAAATATTTTGACGAAGGGATCCTTTCACCATAAGGATATATTATAGTTTTATACTAACATAGATTAAACTTTCTAATTCAAGAGCATATTTTGACAATATTATGTAATTTCTCAGCAACATTCACACCACATTGTGTACCAAAAACAAGTTAGTACAGTTGCATTTTAATTACTACCCAGCTTTCCTTCTTTACAATTATCCCCAGATAGTCCAGAGAAGATGAGAAAGCAGAGATGAAGCAGTATAAGGAATTGTATTATTATTGACCTGAATGCATCAATGGGATTAATATGTCATTATTCCTCATCTGCAGGCTGTGTTTACTAACCTCAGATTTGTTTTATAGGACCTAAGCACCTTTGCTCAGTGCTTTAAGCTCCATGTTTCCTGCTGTTTTCCCCTACCTAACCTCCACAAGCAGTTGACCTTCAGACGACCAAGGCCCTTTATGTAGGGTGCTTTAGATCATTTAAATTCAACAGCATTCACTCATGTTTTAACTGTTTAATTTGACAAGGCAGTTCCAGTTGTATGGTGAAGTTCATCCGAGAGGACTGAAGAGGATTTTATGCAGTTTCTTGTGCTGAGAGTATTTTATGTGTTTTTGCATTCGTTTCCATGGTAGACTGCCTGGAGGAGAGATGTGCATCTGAGCTCCTTCCCTTTTCAGTTAATTCCATTAGTTTTTCATATCACCGAGCAACGTACCTTTATCAGAAAATATATACATACATTTCACCATTCACTGTTGTTGCTAAAAACAGGACTGGAAAATAAACAGATTTATACCACTGCTTTTCCATAATATGCCCTGGCCCTACAAAAAACAAATGCATGTTTTCATTTGCAATTAAAATCCCTACTAACATTTAAATTGTTATTTATCCAAATCATTAATCAGAGTAGAAAATTACAGGATGTTCCTTAAAGGCTTTTCCTACTGGCTGTATAATATATTCAAACCTAAACATAATTTAGTAGTGTCGTACTTTCTCTCACCTTTGTTAGATCACATTCTAAGATTTGTCCGAATGATTTCCTCCCCATTTTTGTATATATCTGAACTCCTGTCCAACTGAGCATTTCAAATTACAAAGCTCTATGCATGATGTTGTTGAATGTACTAAAGCAAACAGAAAACAGACATCAGTTAGTGGTTTGGGAATTTTGCTATGGTAAAAAGGTCATAGTTTTAATTTAATGTGTACCTGTGTCCTCCACCATTTCATTTTAAACACAATTTTAAGACAAAAATTAGATTATTAATGAGGGAAAACCTATGATTGTTTTAATAACAAGCATTACCGCAGTCAAAACTGATTTTACTTTTTACTGGTATGTTTGCAAAAAGTTATAAGATTCACGTTTCAGTTGAAAATGATTATACATTTATAAAGTATATAAAATGTAGGCCTTGTGATACAAAAAAATATTGTTTTCTAGTGTAGATCTGAGAGCACAGCAGTGATTTAGGATTTGTATACATGATCACAAGAAACATATCAGGGACCCAGGTAAGCCAAATGAAAATCAATCACTTCCCATTGATTTGCAAGGGAAATTAAAAAAGGCCAATGTGTTTGGAATGGGAGTCAATTAAAATGAATATGTATGTGTCAGTTTCACAAACACTTAAATAAGAAGGAAGAGATGAATAATATAATGTAGGGAAATAAATTAATCATGAGAGAGGGGTTAAACTGGTAGGAGGTAAAGAGGGCTTGTTTTTGGCAGCACTGTTCACTATAAAGACATGCTTATATGTATGTATTCTTGGTTCTTGCAACTACAGTCCATAATCATATATAAAGCCACTTTTAATCCACTGTACATACACAACTAAAACCCTCCTACTGTACATATGGGTAGGCTGTTCTGACAGGTTTTGTATGGACAGAAAACTATACACAATGTTTGATATATTCAAATCAGGAATGTCCATCTGTGGTTACTTAAATGTGATGTGGTGACGTGTGTATGTTTGGGAAAAAAGCTCAAGAGAGTCAGGTTTGTGTTAAAAAATAAAAGGCCATAGAGAAGGAATGGGTAAATCTCATTTACACCTGAAAACGATAAAACACAATCACTTCCACATGGAAACCAGAATTTCGTGTGAAAATGTTAATGGGTTATTTCACAGAGTTTGGGCTTTTGAGTCATGTCTGCAGGTTCAATCATCCACAGCAAATGCAAAGCTTCGTTCCCAGTCCAGACAACCTTGTGAGCAAACATGGAAGGGATACATATATAAACTCCCATAGGTATGGGTTGAATAGTGAGTGCAAGTTAAAATATAATGATTTATTATTTTGCTGAAGTACTAATCACTCCACCCCACCAAATGGCATTGACAATACAAATATAGCAAGTGCATTAAAAAAGTCCATCAATGGTGGAGTTTTGTGGTTCTGAAGATCATCAATTGTGACATGATTGATGTTTGTGTACGTCTCGGTCAAAAACTCAGTAGAATCAGGTTTGAAGCCAAAAGAAAAAATGTTTACCAAGAAGGATAATAAAAAAAACACAAGAAAATTATGAAAACATTACAAATACACAGGAAATACAAGCCCACTTGTAAACCCATATTTACTCTGCAATGATCTCATCCTATATCTTTAAAAGCGTGCAGGGCATTTACCAGCAGGTGTTCCAAGACCGCAGAGAAACAGGATGTCACATGATATCCACGGATTGCATGATGTAATTCTCCCGTGTCACAGTTCTCTGTGCACGTAGACCACCTTTCCGTCATGCTCCTGTAGTGACTGCAGGAGAGCGGCACGCATGGCTAATTTGCAAATGAACTCTGACCTTTCTGCTTCATTTAAATTATGTTGAGTTAACATCAGCTCTTTCTGAGTTAAAGAAATAAAGCCCATGTAAACCTAGATCGTGAGAGGGTCATTTCGTCTCCGACTCAAACGAAACGTCTCCAGTATGAGCTGAACACACATATAAACTCCACCAATGCGTAATTTAATTATTACAGTTTAATGGCATGTTTAATGACTGCTTTAAATAATCTCAATGAAACAAGACACCAGCTGACCACCATGAACTTCCCTGTCAATTTCTCTAAATCCTCTATTCTCTGACCACAGTTTCGGAAATTGAGCCTAGACCTAGACATTGACCTTTCCATGCTAATTGCAAAATAAAAACTTGCACCTAATTATGGTTTTAATAGTAGAAAGTGGCCTCTGAGAATAAAAACAAGCAAACAAAAATAGTCCTTATAATTTACACTTCGTCAAAGCTTTGATTTTGGTTTAGGCCTTGGTTTATTAATATATTGACCTCTGTCTTTTATGTTCATTAGTATGACCTCAGATGGACAGCTGATCTTCTTCTACAAACTAAATTGAGCCCATGGAAATGCAAACAAGTATAGTAGATTGAAATAGACCCGAATGGAAACACACGTGGAAACTGCACCTCACGCCCATCTGCTGTTGTGACAACATTGTTGGTCTTCTGAAACAAAACAATCTACAAAAAAAGAGAAAGACATTGTCTAACACCTTATACACCAAAATAATAGTGTGGCATTCTAGTTTGTATCTCCTAATTTGCCGGAGCAATAAAGGCAAATCTGGAGTTGACAGGCTCCTGTACCCTGGAGCAAATATGGCCATTATGAGGGCAATAATTCCCCTTGAAATGCAGCTGGGTCAGCCCAGTTTCGTATTGATGGTCACAGTCCATTCTACTGCAGACCATTGTAAGAGATCCCTGGAGGTGTTTACAGGGTCAATTTGGGGGAGCTGGCAAGGTTGCACTTGACAAGCTTGGGGGTAGGTTATACAGGGGGCACACAAGTCAGACAGGAGTTAAGAGTGAAACTGGCATCTTATAGAGTGAGGAGCTCATGTAACGAGGTCTGCAGCCTCGAACAAAAGAGTTTTTCTATTGCCTGCCAGATGAGTCTATCCTAGTCTTTGGAGAACCTCGGGCCTGGTAAAGTAATCATTGAGTCCTGCAAAAAATACATTTTATGAGTTTAACGTTATTTCGAATTAAACAGACTCCAACAGGTACATATTCAGATTACAGTTATATTATTCTCGTTTACAAACAGAAGAACACCACTGATCTGGAGAAAATAAATAAATAAATAAAATAATTCCTGGCAACATCGATTTGTTCGATTCGAGCCAAGGGACAGGAAACAAACATTTGTACACCTTCTATCTTCCGCTGTATAACAACCATTTTCTGAAAGCCTCAGGAGGTGGCAGCACTATGAACGAGTGCAGTACGATTTGGAAAACCAAATATGGACCTACAATACATATATAATGATATGAGCAATAATTTAGGAAGCAAACTAAAAATAGACAATTGCTGTTGACAATATAAATATACTTGACCCTTTCTCACAGCTGGAACATTATAAGGAGCTCTGAACACACACCTATAATTTTCTCATTTCAGGGATCCTTTCAAAAACAATTGATTATCATTGCCTTAGCTACTGGTCTTACAACCCCTGAAACGTGCTGTTTGACTAAATGAAGTATGTGACTTTTGAGAATGATTAGACCTGATCACACACTGCTTAGGGGTTCATTTCTGTTTATGGCTATTACCTTTCGTTGTAAAAACATCAATGTGCACAGCCTATACATACTGGCACATATTCTATATTGTTTTCAGTTTCAGAGCTCCGGATCAACACAATGATCAAAGCAGCACAAGGTAAAAATGACTTTGTTTCAGCCAAAAATTGCTTGTACACCATTAAATATAGTATTTACCATTTCATTTATATTGTTTCAGTTGTCCAGTAAGGTTCTATTTTGGGTGTACACTTTTTGGGGGGTTATATATATGTCTGCTTGAGATTTATTATACTTTTTGTGTCCTCAAAACCAAGACTGGTTGCGACGAATGTTGCTCAAGCTTGGTATTGATATCTGATATGTTTCTTGTGTTGCCCTTTAATCCCGATGTTTGTGTCAGTCAAAAGACATTGGTCATAATCCCACCTCAGTATTACACTTTTTACTGTGGAGCAAACCAGTGTCAGAAGGCATTTTATTCCTAACTGGTGACAATGATTCCATGGATAATAGTTAAAGTAGCAGCAGAATATTCTGGTCTAACATAGCCTGAAGCAAATGGATTTTCTAGGGATAATACGATGTTTGGGACACTGAACCAGGGATTAGCAAGGAATGATACATTTCCACGTGCAGACCTTAATTAGACCAGAATCAGTTTAAATTCAAAGTCCAGGGTTCAGTGAGCTAAATGCAGGAATTAGTATTCTGCATGTGGGAATTTAATACCAAGCGAAAATCCAATCACACAGTATTCACTTTACGGCTGAGGATCTGGACTAACTTTTAAATTTGGGGAAAAAAGGGTTTAGACTGATTATGTAATAGAGAAGGAGACATCCAGCATGGAACGCATGAAATATTTGTATCTTCTTCAGAGTGGCATAGAATAGCAACAGAGGAACAAGAACTAGAGCAAGGACAACATAAATGTACATTTGGTCTTGGATTCATATTTTGGAAATATGCTATAACAGAACCTGGATGGCTAGTGGACATTGTATAAAAAAGAACATTGATTTTCCCTCAAAATAAATGTGTGATAGTCATTTGTCATTTGTTTTTTCAGCACCTTCCTTTGGGACCTATTGGAAAGGCATGGCTTCACAGAGCCTGTTATACACATTTACAGGAACATGTTTTGTGCTGTTACTGTCTGTGCTATCCATGATGACTGAAGTATTAAGTTTAAGACCACGATCTAATGCATGTGAAGGGGTCTATGTAGGACATGCTCAGAAGACACATTTCCACAGTGGCAGGAACCTTCAAATGACACAAATACTACCATTGGTTTCCACTTGTGGGGGGTGTGCAGATATTATCCCTGTATACCTTTTTTCAGGCACCTAAAATGTAATTACAGTTTTACTAAATTAGTCAATAGTACATTCTGATCAGCAGACAAAAGCCTTGAATGAATTGTAACTTTTCACAGCAACTGGAAGACTGTAGATGAAGACAAAGCATTCACCACAAAGAGGCAAACACATTGGCTATGAGTGTTGGAAACCCTACAGAAAAATATTGAGATTTCTTCTCTGACTATTTTGAATTGGTGGAACATTCAACAGTTCAAGGAAACTTTCAATTTAAGTCTGGGAATTTAAATGAACAGACTAAAGTAATCCAATGTTCCAAAACCAATATTATACTTTGGCCTCTTTTGAAAATATTCAGGTTTAAGCAGAATCTACTAACAGGACCATGGATGCTCCCTTCACTGGCTCCAGATCTTGGCACACGTCCAGTTCAAGACTTTGACTCTTATCTACCGGTGTCTTGACCAGACTGGACGAGCTCCTTCAGACCCTCATCACTCAGTACACTCGCTCCAGACCTCTCCTGTCCTCCTGTGCCGGAAGTCTAACCTTTCTCCAGAGCTGCTCCACTTCAACCCTGGCCCCTAAGTAGTGGAACGACCATCCCACTGAGGTCAGAGTCCCTGACCATCTTGCAGAGATTACTCAAGACACATCTGTTCAGACTCTACCTATAATATTGCAGCTTATAATTAGCCAAGCCCAGAAAAGCACTAAAAGTGCACTAAAATTACAGCAAAAATAGGTTATGAAGCAGTCGACCAAAGATCCAGTTTTAATCTAAAAGCTGCCAAACTAAACTTGACACAAAAGCCCAGTCTTTTGAAGACCACCGCACTGGCTTCGACAACACAGAGGTTGCAAGCCGCCTCAGCATTGTAGATCAATCGAAAAGTCACAGAATCCCTTCAGGAACACAAAAGCACATGCAATACATTGGACACAACTAATGTGAAAAACATGATACTCATTTATGATGGGAATTTTCCTTTAATTTCCCATTCTGTCCATGTGCATGTGTTTAGTGTTGCTTAGTTTTACAATGACACTTTCCTCATATCACCTTAAGCGTGTTCTATGAGCAACCCGCATGGCAACGGCAGAGCTTGAATAGCAGGGCAGCCCCTTAAAAATACAACAAGCCCATCTGGACCCAAATGGCAAGTCCTTATCTATGTAGCACCACTGCTGTAATTGAACCTTGGCAAATTAAAATTGTCATTGAAAGCACAACTGTCAGGATTAATAAAGTTAACTTACATAGAAACCCTTTTCAGGCGTCTTTTCTTACAGCATAACAGATACTTGTACACATATTAATAGTACGAATCCAACACAGACCACAGTGCAATCTCATGTAAGAAAAATGCATGCTGTACTGTTTTAGTGGACTTAATGTATACATCCCACGTGGCAGCAAAGCTTTTATTAATTTTCTTTTTATTTCAAATTTATTTTAGCCAGAATCAGCAAACCTCCTGACTTATCACTTATATTTATGAACAAAATATTACTTTCAAGTAAGTTTCAGATTTTTTTTTAAGTAGGTAATTTATGGATCAGTTATGCAGTGGGATATTCAAACGTCCCTGGTGTTTTTGTTTGGTCAGGCAACATAGTTATATACCAAGTAGTGTAATATATTACTTAAATAAAAAGTATTTCAAAATGATAAGGATGGCTTAAAAAAGGTCTCATGCATATGAAACAGTTTTGGCTTTAAATGTTCAGAAGCACTTTTTGCTACTAGGGAAATTTGTATTTTATGTATTCTTTTTGATCTTTATAAAGCAGAATAAGTAAACATCACATATAGGTCAAGATTGTTCAGGTTTGATAAATACCCCTTTCATCTTTGCCCAGGTTCACCCAGCATTTACCAATTTTATTTTTAAAAAGAATTGCCAGTGTTATGAACTAGAAACTTAAGTAGAAGTTAATGCGAGTAGAAGCTGTCATATGTCCGATAATGTGTTTGAAAAATCACGTGGGAGGAGGTCATCCCATTCAAATAGCCACAGGCTACATGACAACAAGCAGAACCAGCACAGCTGAACAACTGCTTAAGAGAGCTGTGTTCCTAAATGTTAGTGGATGAAAAAATCACATCTGGGTAACAGCAAATAAATAATAAAAAAGGCAGTTGTAAGCACCTTCACCCAACAACAAAATTATGTCCATTACCACTTCACATGGATTTGGTTTTATAGAAAGTAAACATTATATATATATATATATAATATATATATTTTTTTGTACCTTACCAATTGATTTGCAATTGATTTTGTAATGATCATCACATATAGATTTTCTCTCATTTATACACTGTTAGCTTTGATTTGTAAATGTGTCGCTCCAAATATGCCAGGAAGAATCTAAGCAATACAATTGATCAATGGTAATAACATTAACAGACAACATTATTACTGTCCATGGTTATTTATAGAGCACCTCGTTTTTTTAAATACCTGCATGCAGACTGCAGCGATTAGCTGGCACTGTACATAATCATTTACAGCATCTGGTTCGAGCCAGATTACAGTGAAATCAAATGCCAAATTTGCGATGCAATGTTGCAATGAATAAATATTCTCACTTAGGAAATGGATGCAACACACTAGGGGGGAGGCTTCTTTCAGGATCAAAGTGTTTATGTTTACACCCAGAATAAATAAAAAACAAAAACTGTTTCCGGTCAAAGACAAACGATGCTGTTCATTAGACACTGTATGATTTACCTAAGCCTATGGGTATGATTTGTGAAAATCAGATTTATAGTATTAATACCAGGATGAATAAAATTCTATATGACAGGCTCACCTTAAAGCAGAATTATATATGTGCCATTCAGAAGTGTTCCTTACGGAGGTCATTATCTCATATGTCATTATGACACTGTTTAAGCATGGCTTAATGATCAAATCCACAGGCCACATCACATCAGAGTGTGATTACCCTCCTTCATTACCTTTTTTTATTCCTTGGATCCTTTGATTCCCCCAATTCACATGCACACTTTAATGATGCACTGAACTGTGCGACTGTCTGCATATTTTTTAGGATTTTCACTCAATATAACAGCATAAACATAAATATGTGGGTGGAAAATTATATATATATATATATATATATATATATATATATATATCACTTGGCAATCACATGGCAGTTGCTTCAATGCATTTAGGGG
>NC_089851.1:24539469-24546969 GCF_036373705.1 Amia ocellicauda
AACCTGCCTGTTTAGCCTCATGCCAGTGTCTAGAGCGTACGTGACTTTCAAGTGCTGATTTAGCTTTAAACAGTGCTCTACAGAATGGACACTTTTTATGGGACTGAGCAGGCCCCATTGCTCGGAACTGTCCTTTCCGCTCTCTGGCACGTGTATTCTGAAACCAGACCTGCACCACTCTCTTCTTCAGACCTACTTCACGAGCAATGTGATCCAACATTTTCCGAGTTGGATTGGAATCGAGGAGATACTTCTCGTAAAGAATCTCCAGCTGCTCTGGGGTGATGGTGGTTCGAAGGCGTTTATCCCGATGCTGATCTTCCCCGCTGTTTCCACCATCTTTTTCATTGGAGCTGCTTTCTTCTTTGTCATCTAGTTTCCTTTTCAGTGAACTGGACCCCGCGCTGGGAGGTGTGGAGAGTGCTGAGCTGTTCTGCGATGGCATCTGTGAGAGGGCTCCAGAGATCAGCTGCCCAGTCATGAGAGGATTGTTAGGATCAAATATCATATAGGGCATATCCACAGGCCTTTCCAGGAACTGTGAATGAAGAAATTGGTTTTGGGCTGCTAGGAAATGCATGTGCTGGTGCTCTTGCCAAAGCTCTACAGTTGGGAAGGCAATTTTACACTGGTCACATTGGTATTGTAACATCTGAGGAGGTAGACTGTTCGTCAAGGAGGTGATGGCAATTGAAAGTGGGCTGGAGGGGACTGATGTAGTCTGAGGTTGCGACTGAGGTCTAGTTATTTGTTGTTGGGATGGTTTCTGCTGGGTGGGTTGAGGTGTGGAAGGCTTAGATGGTTGTGGCTCCGACAAAGCTACAACCTTTGCCACCTGGGAGGGGACAGCCTCAGTTTGCTTTGGTTTCTCTGTTGGAAAGTCAGGTTTGGGAGATGCTTTGCCCATATCAGGTTTAGGTGAAGGCATAAGAGGAGTACTTGATCCAGAACTAGTTGCAGTCCCCAAAGAAGGTTTAGATGATTCTGGCAGCCCTGACATACACATTTGCTTTGAAAGCATTTGGTCACTGATGTCCATACAATCCTCCATTTGACTCTCATCTTGGCCATCGTCATCTTCATCTTTGTAACACAGCTTTTTCTGGTGAGTAATTAGGTCAAAAATGCGTGGGAAGACCACATTGCATTTCTTGCACTGATACTGCATGTTGGTGGTCCGAATGTACCGCTCGTTTGTCAGCTCCTTTTTCTCGCTGTCCTTAACGTCGGCCTGATTCTCGTAACTCTTGCGAGCCTTCTGACGGGCGTTTTGAAACCAGACAACAATCACGCGAGTTGGCAGGTTCAGAACCGTGGAGAGCTGCTCGATCTCATCATCTTTTGGGTAAGCATTGGTGTCGAAAAAATCCTGAAGGACTCTCAGCTGGTAGTCTGTAAAACGTGTCCTAGAAGACCGCTTGTTCATGGTGGCATCAGTTTTGTAGTATTCCAGTGTGTTATACTGAGAATCCAGGCGGATGTCTTCCAATGTAGTTATAGGAGGAATGTTAAAGTTGTAGGGAGAATCTTTACTCCGCTGCCTCTCTTTAAAAAGAGTATTGCGAAACCAATGCTTGATAACCTTTTGTGGGAGGCCTGACTTCTCTGCCATTTCTTGGATCTGCTCTTCATTGGGCGAGTTATTAATGTCAAAGTATGCACGCAGAATCTTTAACTGGTCATCAGTGATGCGGGTGCGAGGGCGCTTGAACTGCGAGTGTCTGAGGAAATTGGGATCCAGTCCTAGCTGCTGCTGACAGAGCTGGGTGAGATCTGCCGACAACGAATCCATCGATGGAAGTTGGAGGGCAAGCTGGGGAGGCAGGGATGGGTGTTGCACAGACTGCATCATCAGGGGAGGAAACAGAGGCAGGTCCAGTGATACAGGTACTTGGACCTGAGGTGGTGCAGAAGGTGGAGGAGGAGGTGGGGGCGGCGGTGGAGGAGGTGGGGCTTGCAGAGTTGCGGGGGCAGTTGTCTGGACCTTTCCGACTGAAGACGAAGAAGGCTGGGAAGTTGCCGGGGGCGGCGGAGGAGGTGGAGGAGGTGGCGGAGGAGTTTCTGGAGACAGTGGAGAAATCGGATACAGTTTATCGTAAGCTTCCCTATACTGCTGCGCAAACTTCTCCAGCTCTCCGTATGGGAAGAACTGCCCATGGACATGCTCTTGGTGACTCTTCAGAATAAGGATGTTGGAAAAGAGTTTTCCACACATTCCACATTCCAGTTTATCAGTGATCTCGTCGTCGCCAGGTTTGTTTTTCTTCTGACTCTTTTGCCTGTTCTCGTTGTACTGGATAACCAATTCAAAGCCAAAATTCTCAAGCAGGGCTTTGGCGGCATTGCCCCGTGCCCCTGAAACAATGCGAGGTGGGGGGATGAGCGACTCCTGAAGCTTCATTTTTTTGGACTCCTTGCTTTCCCTCATGCCGTCACCATCAGTAGAACACTCCTGCTTGGCTTTGTTCTCTTGTCTTTCCAATTGCTCTTCAGCTTCCTTGGACATCTGAATTTCAGAAGTAGACGTGTGAATCTGCTCCCCCTTGGCTGGCTTGTTAGATTGTTGCTGTTGTTTCTGTTGCTGCATCTGCGACTGGGAGGACTGCTGTTGCTGGGCCTGCTGCTGCAAGAGCTGGAGCTGCTGCTGACCTATCTGATGTTGTTGTTGCATCTGCTGTTTCAGGTCTTCCAGTAACGATCCTGTCATCCCAGGCATCCCGAATGCAGCAGAGTGCAAAGCCAGCTCGGGACTGAGGTTAAACTCTGTGCCAGGGATATAAAAGGGAAAGAGGAACTGGGGCTGTTGGAACTGCAGCAAAGCCTCTGGGGTCATTGGAAAGTGAGGCAAGAACGCTGGATTTAGAAACTGGGGCTGAAAGAAAGCAGCCTGCTGTTGTAGCTCGTGCTGCAGTTGCATCTGAAGCTGTGCTGGTGACTGGGAGGGCTGATGAGTGGGCTGAACAGAAATGTGATCAGGAGCTTGCTTTTTGTTAATTTCTTTGGCATCTACATTGTTTTCTTTGTTGGCTGACGCTGGTAAGCTTGCAGATTCTACATGTCCTTGACTGACAGAAACTGGGCTATTAGCAGGTGCCACACTACTGTTTCCACTTGCAGCACTACTGCTAGTCTCTAATTTGGCAGTTCTGGCTTTTGTCTGGTGGAGCACAGATCTCATATGGATCTCCAAGGTTGAGCTTTGGCTGTAAGCAACGTTACAAATATTGCATTTGTACGGTTTGTTATCTACGCTGTTGTTGGTCTCCTGTGGGACCGGGCTGGAGGCCTCTTGCAGAACTTTCTTCAGTTTGTGTAAGTGTGACACTGAATTATAATGAACCAAGAGAATGTTTTTTTGGGTAAAGGACTCCTTACACACCGTGCATTTGTATGGACGGGAAGGATCTAAAAACTTTTCCATAGTAAAATTCGGGCCTTTCCTAAAAGGCAAAGTCCGCTTTGGTTCGGAACCCATCTCATCCGGAAGAGAGCTACAGTCACTTCCCGCTGGACTGGCCTTCCCCTCCTGGTCCAAGTCGTCATCTTTGTCGAGCTCCTGTTCCAGGGCTTGTGCCTCTTCGAGAGACCTGGCTTCACTTTCAGAGCAGAACTCCCCGTTCACGGGTAAGCTCCCGCAGAGCTGCTGAATCTCGGCCTCACTCAGCTCGGGATGGCCATTCTCCAAGTGTTTCTTAAGAGCAAGGAATGTACGGAAGCTGCGCTGGCACAGGCTGCACATAGTGGCGGCACGGATAGCATGATATTGGGAATGTATTTGAAGCTTCTGCATAGTCTTGAAAGCCAGGCTGCAGTGGTTGCAGCGGTATTTGTAGACATGGCGATCAGAGACAGACAGCTGCTGCCGTTTCTGCAATTCAGTCAAGTGCTCCTGCAGGGAGTCAGGGTTTTTCAGGTCCTGGCTGCTGCTCTTCTTCCAGTCGGGTGCCTCTGAAGCTTCCTTTGGTGGCTTGAGTTCCTCGTTCTGAAGATCCTGTTCACTCTTTACTTGTGCTATGGTACTCTTTTCATCATAGGAGTTGTCACCTGGACAAGAAGAAAAAAAGGAAAACGAAAAGGTGTTTTTATTGGACATTTAAAAACATACTCCTTGTTTATTTTACTTTTTGTTCCTTGACTACTGCAGTTCAGAAGAATCATATACTGTATATAAATACACACAAACAAAACATATAGTAAATACATTAAAGAGTTTGAGGAATTGCTTTAATTGTGTAATTAAAAACAAGAGCTTACCTGAAGGATTTCCAGACACCTCAGGTGTAACAACTGAACATGTGTCAATCGGACACTGCAGTTTATCTTGTGTAGTCGTAGGCAACAGCATGTTGGGCATCATAACATCTGGTGCCGATACCTTTTAAAATACAAAGACATATAATAATTCTAACACCGTTCACCTGCTTAATTTAAGTTAATTAAAAAAAAAATGTCAATGTCCCAAAACAAACTTTACATATGGTTGTACTAGTAATGTATGCTTTTTCCAATCCAGAAGAAAATGGAGGGGGAAAAATTATATTGACTCAGCTGTTTAAATTATAGTACGCAGCTGAAATGTTTTTTCTTTTTTAAGCAGAATTACATTATATTGATAGCACAAACATGGGATAATGTTTCTGCTTTTTGAACAAATTCCTCCAGGACTGGATTAAATCCATGGGAAACATTTAACTGTTCGCAAAATACGCGCTACACTAAAAAGAGGCCGAAAGGGAGCCAGCTGGTGAAACGAGCGTGCGAATTGTGTACTTACCGTCATGAGCAGCTTCTCCACACAATCAGGAGCCACGCTGTGAAGGTGGGTGAGGTGAAGCTGAAGATGGATCTTGTTGCTGAGGACGTCTTGGCAGAGAGGGCAACAGATAACGGGCTGCATCGAGTGCTGGGACATGACGTGCATCTGGATCCGGTTGGTGTCCTTGTTACTGTAGTTACAGTAGGGGCACTGGAAGACCTGCAGAGACAGCAGCCATCGAATCATTACTAAATGGACCGTACATCCAAAGTAGTACATTACAATATTGGTTAAAATAAAAATAATATGTGCACATATTCACACTAGAAAGAGAGAGAGATATGTATTTAAAAAAAGTGATTAAGCAAATCGGTATTAATGAGATTACAAATTAAGAATGTACCTAACCTCTGAGTCCCAGCCTCCCCCTAATTACAAGGAGTACTTTAAGATTGGCGCTTCTCTTCACCTCCCTTAATGCAATCCATTTCAGAAATTACTAAGACATGCATCTCTCACTCCTGTGCCACTAGCTAGTTAAAAGTTTCATAATTCAATTTTAAAATGTATGCAATGAAAATATCAGAAGCAGGGGGCACAAAACACACACACACACACATATATTGTATCTTCTTAAAAGAGAAATATGTGCAATGCTCTTGCTAAATGTTATTTTTCAGTCCTAATGTCAGGCTGTCTGGGAGTCTGTAACATTACCTGGTCATTGCTGGTTTTATTGTCATCAGCTGACTTTGGTCTCTTGGATGCACTGTCATTTTCTTTTTCCTGCAGTAGTGGCCTCTTTCCCACTGCAGCAGTGCCAGACGCTTCTTTACCCAGTGTATTAATTCCTGTGAAGAAACACAAATTGTAGCTTTGGTTCAGTATACGTTCACACTGAAAGATGTGATGTTCAAATGAAAAGCATGAAATAAACATTTTGCTGTAGGATCTTTTACATTTTCATTATGTATTTATTAATTTAAGGAATACATGAAGGATACCTCACACCTATGTAAAACAGAAAGATTAGGAGAGTGAATGCAGGAATCACAATTAACAAGCACTGAGAGCTGGTATTTTAAAGACTAAAATGCAGATAACTAACCTAGGCAGACTTTATCAAATGAATCTAGTAATGTGCTCTCCCTTGTTTAGATAACCTTATGTTACCTTGAGAGATTAATCAATAACGTCCCCCAACTAGAAACCGGGTAGATTCCAATACGTTAGAAAATTAAATTCCTGCTCATGACACCTTGTACTACAAAATGATCAGAAGGAGAAATAGCAATATACCTAAACATGTTAATTAATGGGAAAAATCATATATTTCAATGCGAATTCTGACGGATTCCCTCACAAACATCATAAAATGAATACAAAAAATGTTCCTGAGCTGAAAACAACCACATTTCTTTTATTTAACTAAATGACTTCTGTTTAAAAAAAAAAAAAAATGGTGTCCTAAAACAATCCTTATTATTTGTGTGAATTCCTCTCCTGGCCCCCGAAAAGACTTTATGATTATTATTCTGATTATTTTAAGAATAATCAAAGTTGAAAATGTAATTTCTACAGTAAACACTACATACAGATTTGTTATATATATATCATACTAAATATCCATGGCCTGTACATTAGAGGACAGCAGTATTATATCATTACAGCTGGGCTCACCTCTGGAAATCAGCCCCTAGTTGTATTTAGCAAATGCTGCACAGAGTGATAAATCTTTCATTACCCTCATCCTTAGATACAGACAGTTTGGCCAGCCTTCTCAGCCAATGCAATTTATCCATCCTTCAAGCAGACAGAACACAAGGAGAGCTGGGGCATTGTGCCTTATTTAAATCTGGGCACTGAGGGCAATGTCTTTATCTTATTCTCTTGAACCGGGACTCTCACAAGAAAAGCAGGAATTATTTTTGCGGTATTGTATTTAACAGGGCTACTTTAAAATAAGTTGTTTTTTTTGTGAGCAATTTTTTTTACAAGAATCCATCAGTTACGCTACCTTTGTTTACAAATGTGACCCTTTTTTAAACAAGAGTTTTTTCCCCCCCATAAATACTGTAGCCTATATAGTTATATATTTAAAAAAATTAAATAAAATAAAAAAGAAAACAGACATTGTAGACAAAGGCACACTAGAAACTTCCAAAATCATCAGAGAATTTTCTCCAGCTTCAAATTGCCAGGTATTTTTTTTTTTTATACTGGCATTGTTATTACAGCAGCTTTGGGTAGGCATGTCACATATATTGCACGACAAACAGAAAACCTCATTTACCAAACGTTCCAATTTCATCACTGCAGAGCATCATCTGACCTTTTTTCTGCCGTTTATTATGAGTACTTCTAATTTTAACTTTCAATTTTCACCATCTTCCAGTCAATTTGCAACTAAATTATTTCCAGGGTGAGGATGCGATCACTGGACAACTGGGTGCAAATACATTTCACAATGCAATGAAGCTCAGCCATTGATTGCACTCAATGTAAATATATAGTCTAGGGCTAATCTGATTATATGCTGTACATGAGGATTCATCTTTAGGATTTATATATGTTTTGTCATTCAATATCCTGCATACATTTAGAATATACTCTCTATATTACAACACTTAATTGATATAAGAATAGTCTTATTATTTTGTTGGAAAAACTATGAAACATGAATGGTCTGTGCTTTAGTTGAAACAATACTTGTCCTTTACGAGAACCCATTGTAAAACCTAATC